>NW_018164887.1:241756-245308 GCF_001263595.1 Phalaenopsis equestris
TTAAAAAAAAAAAAAAAAAACGTCCTTCCGAAGCGGGCAGCGAGATTTCAATTCTGATGACCGACAGCTTCTTAACGAGCAAACTCCACACCAAAAATAGTGCCGACAAGTACTTGTGTAGATTTTTTCATAACTGACACTTGTAGTATATAGGAATAGAAGGATGTTAATATGCTTTCGAGTAGTGTAACCCTCCCTCCATTAGAAAAAAGGAGTGTGTCTAGCAGTTAAGTTGAGCATCAATTTTGGAAAGGACATCATCAATTTGTACCAGTTTATGTTTGCCCTTAAAAATAGGTACTTCAAGATATTTGAAAGAATGGACTGAAGGTATAAAATCAGTTTCTTGTGATATCCATTGTTTGAATGCAAGGTTAGCCTTTTTACCAATAAATATTTGGCATTTAAATGAGTTGAAGTACATACCAGATGTTAGTTAGAAGTGATTAATGTAATGTTGTGTAATCTTGACAGCAGATTTGTTGGCTTTAGATAAAAAGGATAAGATCATTAGCATAGATTAGATGTGTAACTGCCAGATTAGACTTATGATTATATCTGGCATAAGATTTGTTCAGCAAAGCTTTATCTATAATTCTTGAGAAATAGTCCATAGCTAAGATGAAGATTGAGGGGGAAAGAGGGTCTCTCTGTTAGACACCCCTAGAAGCAGTGAAATAACCAGTGGATTGCCCATTTAGCATGATTGAATGAGCATTTTGCTGTAACCACCTTTAGATTAGATTGCAGAATTCTAGTGAGAAACCCCTTGCTTTGAGTACATCAAGAATAAATTGCCATATAATGGTGTCATAAGCTTTTCTCAGGTCCAGATTGTAAATCAAGTTCCCCCCTCTTCAAGGTTGATCAATCTCCAGATAAAGCTCTTATGCCAATAACACATTATCAAAAATGAATCTCCCTCTGATAAATGCTGTTTGATTAGGCCTAATGAGGTTAGGGAGGTGTGGTTGAAGCCTAGAAACAATAATCTTACAAATGATCTTATAAAGGACATTAGTAAGACTAATAGGCCTTAAATTATCCCTTTTACTACATTCAGTGCTTTTTGGTATTAGAACATAAGTTGAAGAGCAAAAATACTTAGGAAGAGGGTGCCCCAAAAAGAAGCTTTGGACAAGAGCAATCACATCCTTTTTGATGATAGGCCATGCTTTCTTATAGAATCCAAAAGAATACCCATCTTGCCTAGCTACCTTGTCACTATCAATATGTTGCAAAGCTTCCCAGACTTCAGTTTCAAAAGGGGAATTAATGAGTTGGAGATTTGCAGTGTAATTTAGATCCTCCTGGACCACCTACAATCAAGAGGAATAATGCCCTAGGAAGAGGCAGTGGGGAGCTCCTTAAAGTAACTAACAACACTTTCAACAATGCTCCCAAACTCAGTGAGCCATTTTCCGTCCTTATCTTTGATTCTATGAATGTTATTGCATTTTCTCCTGTACTTTGTACAGGCAATATAGTACTTAGTATTTCTTTCTCCTACAATAAATATGCTCATAGCAGCCTTCTGCCTTAGAAATTGCTTCAATCTTTTAGTCTCCATAAGAACTTTCTCAGCTTCAGTTAATAAGGATGCTTCATCTGATACACCAGTTTCCAAACCAGCTTCCAAAAGTGTCAGCTATTTCTCAGTTACCTCCACATTCTCAAACACATTACCAAATTTATTCCAGTTACTTCCAGTTAATTTATTCCAGTTACACTGCTTAAGAGCTTTGGCTACCTTCCTCTGCAAATCCCATAGATTAGTAAGGGGATTAGTATGGTTTACACTTCTACAATTTTATTTAACAAGATTAAGGAAGTCAGGATGATCCACCCACATTTTTGAAACCTAAAGGGAGGTCTGCCAGTGGGTGGACTACCAGTTATGCTAAGCAATAGAGGCCTATGATCAGATCCCACTAAACTCAGGTGTATAACATATGTATGCAGAAAGTTTTGGAACCAAAGGGTGTTTAATAGAAATCTATCCAATCTCTCCCAGATTTTTCCCATCTCCAAGTGAAAGCTGGACCCTAAAAACGAAGGTCAAAAAGGTCATTAGAGAGTATGTTATCTGAAAATTCAGTTAACCTGTTAATATTAGGAGTTCTGCACCCCCACTTTTTTCAGAGACATAAGCTACACTATTGAAATAACCTCCCACCAGCCAGGGGGATGAGATAGACAGACCTATATTTATTAGGCCACTCCAAAGATCAATTCTGGTAGACTTAGTACACCCAGCATAAACAATAGTAGCAAAACCTCTCTTTCCATCTATATCAAATTGAAAGTGAACATAGGTCATTAATAAGAATTGCCCAAGCAATTTCTTTTCTGCAAAGTAGCCAAATTTTGTTATTAACATTATAGTAATGTGAGAAGTTTTGAAATTAGGAGAGAATTCTTTGAGGATATTTGTGAACCATAGGTTCAAGAAGAGCTAAAAACCAAAGTTTATATTTCCTTTTGAGATGAAAAATTCTTTTTAAAGAGAGGGGGTCGGCCACCCCCTAATGTTCTAGCACAATAGATTAATCATGATGGGAAATTTTAGCTTTTCCTCTAGTGAGCCTGGTAAGGGAGTTCCTTCTAGAAGAGTAGGAATTGCTTGCTTCAATGACTAAGCCATTTGTAAGAGGGTCAACCATGACATTGTTTTTATTCTTTTTAGTTCTTTACATTTGCCATCCTTCTTCTAACTCAGCTTCTATGTTCTCAATTTTATTGGCATTTAATGGATTCATATTGGGAAGAGCAGGAAGAGGGTCTGAAGGGGCTCTGACCAACTGGGGGAGAGCAGCAATATGTTCCATTGCCTCTTTTACCAATGTAATATTATTAGTATCAGGAAGAGATGGTGAAAAACCCTCCCTAAGAGGATGACTTTCAATTTGTATAGTGGGAGTTTTTTCTACCTATACCTCAGGAAGGATTTGTGACTGTTGTTGTTGCTTAGAAGGAACTACCACTGGATTTGCAGAATGAGTTTGAGTTTCATTTAAGAAGAAAAGAATGAGACTTTATGAAAAATCATAAATTAATATGAATTTATAAAGTGAAGAAAGGTATAGAGTTTTGACTTTAAGAGGAGGATAGTGAAGTTCAAATTTATTGAAGGCTCTCCAGATATAGTAATCCTCACTAGAAAAAGAACCCCAAATTTCACCCAATTGATTGCCTTAACCTCCAAATTGGCATCCAATTCAAATTGGAAACTCTTCATGAGGTCTCTATTGACCATTTGCAACAATCAATTTGGACTTAGCCCAAGGCTAACCCAACCTAGACCCAAGCCTAGCCCAACATGACCAAATTGATTAAAGTTCAAAATTCCCTCAAATTGACCCTCCAATTGAGCTCAAAACCACTTCCATCCTTCACCAAAGTTGTTCCTTATGATCATCTACACCAAATGAAACAATCAATTAGGCCAATTGATATGGCTAGCCTAGCCCAAACTCAAGCTTTGGTCATTTGCACCCACTTGGACCCATGCACTAAATGTGACCTAACCACCTTAAAGCCACCAAATTAACT
>NW_018164887.1:245758-247345 GCF_001263595.1 Phalaenopsis equestris
CACAGAGCTTCCCTAAGATCCCCTCATTGCATTCCAACCATCTTTCCTCACCCATCCCCCTTGCCGGAGCCCAATTTTGAGCTTGAAACCTTGCCGGAAACTAGGACAGAACCCAATACACCTCCACACTCCACCAAACTTCAATTGCTTGTGCCCACACCTTCACAAGAGTGAAAGAAGCAAGAGCCCCATCAAATCTTCCTTCCACAGAGCCTCTACCATAGCTCTAAACCAACACCTGAAATCGAGCTTGGTCGAATTCACACCTAGACTTCACACCAAGGAGAGGGACTCAATCCCTAGCCTCTTTGGACCCAAAAAATGTGCTGAGCATCTCTGATTGAAGCATCCCTTCTCAGAGCAAAGGTATAAAACTCCTCCTCCTCCCGAGCTTATTTTGATTCTCCATTTACTTAAGCTTGATTTCATGGTACCTTAGCCGTATAGATGTGTTCGTCTCGCTTAGATGAGTCCATAGGATCAAACCTGAAGCGATTTGGTTGAGTCTAGGCCGAGATCTTAAGGTTTTAGTTTGGACGGGCACGTGATCACTCTATCGGGGACGATGACGGGGAGCTGTTCGATCAAGCGTGTATCAAACAGACGGGGGAGATCGAGTCGGACGGCGCTTTGAGACGTGAATAGCGGGTCAAGTCAGCAAGCTACATGGACGGCGGTGTCCAACCAGAGCGCACCACGGATGCTTTTGGAGCCGTCGTAGGATGATGTGGCACGCGCGGTTTAAATAGAAAAATATGGGTATTTTTTTATTTATTTAATACCCTTAACTTCAAAAATACATAACTTTCTGTAGAAAAATCACAAAAATAAAATAAAAATACCCTCTTGCTCAGTGAACAGAGGAGAATAATGTGGAATAATTTTCAAGCCTATTTGATGCGGAATATATTTTTAATTAATTAAATACTATCTGGAATTATTTGATTCTCCATGCATATTGACCCATCACCTTAGCTTGCAATTTTTACATATTTTAGCCTCTATGAGGGGGAACATTCTCCAATTTTTCCAAAGTTAGATGAGGTTCTTATACAGAGATCCATATTTTTCAAGATATTTCACATATTTTGAGACCATTTAATAACTTTAATTAATTTTGTAAAGATAAATACCACTCTTAACACTTAAATGATTTTTAAAAAATTAAAATATAACTCAAAATATTATAAAACTTTATTTTTTGAGTTCTCTATGATCAGGGGTGTTTTTTAAAATAAAATAATATTTAAAATAAAAACTTAATTTTTGGCCTATTTTAAATATTTAAACAATTAAAAAACTCATAAAAATCATAAAAATAATAAAACTCATGGAAATTTTCTAAATTGTTTCCTACTCACCTAAGAACAATGAGAATATTTTTCCTGATTTTATAAATAAAGATATTGAATTTTAAAGCTTAAAATAATTTTTAAAAGGCTAAAAATGAGTTTTTACTAAAATAATTCCAATAAATCAAGGACAAATTAGAAAAATATAAAATTTTCTTTTCTGAGTTCTTTGAACTTTGGGAAATTTTTCAAAAATACAAAACTTAATTTTTAACACTTAAAATATTTTATTTTT
>NW_018164887.1:248226-249023 GCF_001263595.1 Phalaenopsis equestris
AGCAACATAATAAGTTTAAATGGACTCAAGGCTTTTCACTAGTTGGTGAGAGAGAGGCATGGACCTGCTTCCCCTCTTAACTTGTTGGATACCTTAGAGGCCTATTAAACTTAATATTTTTTGCTTAAAGAAATCATCCTTAATTAAACTTTTAAGGACTCACCACAATATGACGTATGATTAGGAAAATTTTACCTTTCTTGCTTTTCATAAACTGCATTAACATGCATTTTAAATTTCAAGTGGTGAAACGAGAAAACTCGCCAGGTACACTTTTACAGTTTTTCAGCGTTGCTTTTCTTGTACTTTCATAGCAGCTAAATTAAGACGTCTCTATTGATTGATCGAGAATCCCTCGGAGGAGGTAACCTACGGTTGCTAACAAGACTTCCCACGGTTTAAATGAAATTATGGAACTCATTAAGTTGAGTTTAATAAATTTATTTGTACAAACTGAATCCAATAGAAAATAGTGATGTCGGAATGAGGGGACAAATATCACACAAAAACTATAACTTCAACTAAATTAAGATGCCTCTATCGGATGATCGGGAATCCCTCGGAGGAGGTAACCTACGGTTGCTAATGAGGCTTCCCACGGTTTAAATGGAATTATGGAACTCATTAAGTTGGGTTTAGTAGGTTCATTTGGACAAACTGAATCCAATAGAAAATAGTGATGTCGGAATGAGGGAACCATAGGATTCTAACCGGTGACGCTCTAATCAACTTTAATATGCCCTCATAAAATATAAAGAACTTCAACCATAGGGCCACCTGATTTAATATTATAACTT
>NW_018164887.1:249547-255737 GCF_001263595.1 Phalaenopsis equestris
CCTCTACGTCTGATCTTATTGAAAAGCCCTACCCTTTGAATTTCCTTGAAGATAATATTTCTTGATTTTTATCGAGAGTTTTCTTAAGTGACTTTGGTCATTTAAGATGTAATTAACTATAGGGGCTTGCCCTTATAGGAAGCATGTCCGAACCCAGCTTAATATAAACCCTATTTAATCCTTTATATTAAATAGGGGAACTTGTCGGCAAATACAAAGGTTTTGCAGACCAAACGGACGTCATATTTTTGTTAGTTTATTTTGATCAAGCCTCATCCTCAATTCTTGCTTTTATCCTTTGGGATAGATACAAGATTTGAGGTACATTGCTCTTTTATTTTAAATTATGAAAATATGAGATCAGTTTGATTTCATACTTCAACGTCCTTCCGAAGCGGGTGACGGGATTTCGATTCCAGCAACCAACGGCTTCTTACGATCAACCTCACAAACCAATCCCCGAAATAACACCAACACTATCTCGAAGCATTGAGATGAGAATAAGATGCCTTAGTCAATTTAAGGGGGTCTCAGACCTACCTTAAAGTGCTAAGATGAGAATACATTTCCTTACTCTATTTAAGGGGGTCTCACACTTATCTCAAAGTGCTGAGATAAGAATAGGATGCCTTACTCCATCAAAGAAAAGCTCCAAACTATCCTGAAGTGCTGAGAATGTTACATTAGAAAGGAAAGCACACGGACTCACATCCAATCCTAAAGATGACAATAAGGAATCAAAATTTAGTTACTGATCTAGAATGGGAATCAAAATTTAGGTACCTACTCTGAGGATCTGCCTTTACTAAATTGAGAAGGAAAGCTCAGGGACTCAAAGCCTATGTAGTATTTAAGGGAATTAAGATTTATGTAATGATACTAGGATAAGAATCATAATTTAGGCACCAAATTTGAGGATTTAATTTTAATACATTGGGAAGAAAGCCTAGGGACTCAGATCTAACCCAAGAGGTAATTGAGGGAATCACAAATTAGGTACTGATCCAAAGATGGGAAACAAAATTTAGGTACCGACCCCAAGGATTTGATTTTACTACATTGGGAATGAAATCTAAGGACCTCACATCCAACCCAATAGGTAGCGGAGGGAATCAAATTTTAGACGCTAATCCTAGAATAGAAATCAAAATTTAGGTACCAACTCTTAGAATAGAAATTAGAGTTTAGGTACCAACCCCAGAATGAGAATCAGAATTTATGTGACGACCTGGTAAGGATGAAAATCAGAATTTAAGTACTGACGCCGAGTCTTATGAGTGTGGAAAACTTGGTGGAAGGAAATGCAGTAACTTTTGTACATTTTGTGTAGAGTTTAGGAATCTTATGAGAGTGGAAGTTGTGGAAATTTGAGCGAATGGTGGAACTTGTGTTCCGAAGATAGCAAAGTTCTGAGTTATTTTTTTAAATATTTTTATTATTTTCTCTTATTATTAGTATATTTAACTAATTTGATGTTCTTTCATTCTCTTTCAACTTTTACTTTTAATTTCATTTATTGTCAGACTTTCCTTTCTATCATTCTGTGCTGGTTATAGTTTGGGACCAAAGCATGGCCTAGAGGCTTTTTATCAATCGCACAAACCCAAAAATTCAACAACACATGGTAAAGAAATTATAAATTATAATTGTTACTTTTTTTTTTCTAAAAATGTAGTACAATTTATTTATAAAAACGCCACCCAAAACAATATCATTAGTACATCCATGTAGAAATGTAATTTCCTATGTCAATCCTCCTTTCTCTATCGCAGTACAAAAAGTAGCAAACATCCGTCTGTCCCTTGAGGCTATCTTGTGATCAAGCTAACCTTCTAAGTCATGCTCCAAAAAGCAAAAATCCCCTTGTGTATACTTAGAGATATGGTTATCTCACAGCTTGAATGAACGTAGTCCCTTCTAGTCCAGGTTGGACAAATATCCATATGTTACCTTGCTAACGTCCATCGTTCATAATGTAACTAAAAATTTTCTTCGTGGAACTTCTGGGATGCAATTCTTTGCTAGATATACTCCATTTCCTTTCAAAATCAGTACTGATCCAACTAGTAGAGGAATCTCCACATGTCCTCAAAATTACCTGGAGTTGACAATTTGTATTTCTTATCCAAATATAATGTTGATGTTGCTCATGAATGATACAATACAAAATGCTCTTAAAAAGTCATATTGATTGATGTGCAGCAAGATACAGTCACCTTTTTCATTAATATTGATGATATAGTTATTTGGGAAAGCAATTTGATGGTAGAATAATCCATGCCACCAATCTTTTAATCATCTTCTTTTTTATAAAAGGCATGGGATTTGCTTCATAATTTCTCAAAATTCATAAGGGTTCCCATCCTTGTCTTTTGGAAAATTATAACAATAGCCACACTAGATGGTGATTCTACCTTTCTCCCTTATCCAATTTGCAGCTCTGGATATGTCTTCTTCTTTAGCAATCCAGCTAGACCTCTATCTCTTAAGTTAAACACGCAATCTAATATTTTCCTTTCATCTCGTCTAGAAAATACTTTGGTATGCAAATCAAGTCCCTCAACAATATTGACAAACTTCCCTTAAATTTCAACAAAGTGCCTAAACGCTTTCATTCGGACCCTATGTATCTTCTCCAACTCAGATCTCGGGATGACTTGTAATTATTAAGGTTGCTCCTCCAACACATTTCTAGAAGCAATCTATGGTCATCGTGGCTCAACAAGCTACAATATGTGCAGTTCTACATTTATGTGCTTTGTGCTTCTAAACATCATCAAGGCTGTTTTACACTCTTTAAACGTTGTGTAGCACTCTGGGTAGAGAACATTACATTTTGGGCGGTCGGCTAACGATCCAAATGATGACATCTATCTTGGTATATCTGCATTGCATGTCAAACATCCTGCGCAAGGCTCATCAAGTTGACTCTACAATGATGCAGGCTCTACGGGGATCTCTGGCCCATCCTCTGTAACTAGAATAGTGGTAAAAGTCTCTTCCAGTGACTCATCGTGAACATCTTCTTCCAAAAGACCTGTAGCTGTCTTTCTAATAGATCTCCTCTCCAGTCGATTGAAAGACCTGTGTTTTGAAAATTGGCATTCCTAAGCTTCAAATGGACAATTTTAATTTTACATATATATATAGAAAAATATGAAATCAAATTAATCCTATATCTTTTAAAGTTTAGATGAAAGAGCGCTACACCTCAAGCTATGTATCTACCCCAATAAATAAAGCATAACTTGATACTGAGACTCAATAAATAAATTAAGAAATGTATGACATCCGTTTAGTATGTGAAACCATTTTTATTATAAGACGAGAAGTTCCCCTATTTAATATAGAAAATTAAGTATGATTTATAATAAGATGGTTCCTTGAATGTTTCCTAAAAAGGCAAGCCCTTATAGTTAATTACATCTTAGATAATTGGAGTAACCTAAGTAAACTTTTGATAAATCAGGGGATATTGTCTTCAAAAAGCTCAAATTATTAGGACATTTCAACAAGATCAGACAAATAGGTGTGAAATGAAAATGAATCAAATTTAGAAGATTTATTTTTTGAATCTAAAGGAAGAAGAATTAGGGGATGCCACAGATCTTGAGGAGAACCTCGGTGACTTCCCAAGCTATTCTATGGTTTGGCTTAAATTTAGAGAAGAAATATTTAAATTTCTCATCCTACGAATTTTATTAATTAGGGCTTTCATTCGTGAGAAATGATCACACAAATAGCCTAGAAGATATGAGGATTTAGTTCATGAGGAACGACAACCTCAAAATCCTGAAATGAGTTAGGGCTTATATTGTATAATAGAGCCATTCAAAGGCCTAAATAGGAGTTAAGGATTTATGTCACACAAGGAAGATGACTTTAAAATCCTATGGCTTGTAGTTTAATTCTAATGAATGGTTTAGCTGGTGTAGACATGTTTAGCTGTTGAAGATGGTCGTATAGCCCACAATGCTAGCTTCAAACTCCTAGTCATTGCAATTTTAAGTTTTTTAATGTGTTAATTCATAATTTCAAATTAAGTGTTTCCTAAGGTTATGGTTATTTACATATTATGGGGAATGTTAAAGTTGATTAGAGTGACACCGGTTAGGATAATACGGTTCCCTCATTCTAACACCACTATTTTGTTTCAGAATCACTTATTCCAAATGAATTTACCAAACACAATTTAATGAGTTTCATACTTTCATTTAGACAGTGGAAAATCTAGTTAGCAACCGTAGGATACTGAAACAACTAAAATATATAGTGTTTTTTGACACATTTTTATACTTATTTTTGAGATATAACACTTTAATGGAAGGTATTTTTGGCTTTTTCTTTCAGGTACAAGTAAAAAGGTGAAAAATCCTTAAAGGAGTGAAAAAGGATCAATTTTGGTGCAAATAGGTGAAAAATGTGCAAAAGTATTTTGGCGCCTAAGCGCCAGATCCGGTGCTTACGCGCCGGTTAAATAGAGAAGGCCGCGTCTAAGCGCGAGAGGCCTCGCGCTTAAGCGTCAGTGATAGTTATTGGATCAGTAAATTTGGTTTTTGCGAACTTTGAAGAGGTTTTAGAGGCACCTATTGGCTTAATAGGTGGTTAAAACCACCTAGAAAAAAATTATTGCAAAAGGATGTATCTCTTAGGAAAATACATTGAATCAAGACACATTTTGAAGGGATACCAATGCACCTTTTGAAGAATTATAAAAGAAGAAAGATTGAGACTTTGAAAAGAGTCTTAAAAGTACTGGGAAAGTTTTGAAAGTTCTAAAATTGGGGAGTTAGTTGGAGAGATTTTCAAGCACCACATATTTATCCTTTTTATTTTAGTTTTAAATTGAGAGTGTTGTAAAAGAGAAGAAACTCAAAAGAACTTCAAGAGTTTGGTGGAGGACTTGAGATAAGTTTTTATCTTTTCTTTTAGACTACCTTTGGTTTTAATTAAGGATTGTTCTTGATTTGACAATGATTTTCTACTTTTAAACTAAAGTGTGGTTTTTTTTTTTCTCGATGGATTCTAAGTAGTTTTCTTTATCTTTCTTCTTAAAATGATAAGTAATTAAATATTGGATGGAAGTTGTGGAGAGTATTGATCTTTAATGTTGGAAGAAGGTGTGATTACTTAAATCAATGTACTTCATTTACTTCCTTATTTGGCCAATCCAGATGTTAAAATTTGTTGTGAGAACAAGTAAGAACCGGCCTGGTATTGTCTTAGTCAACAATTTGAAACAATCACATGAGGTTGTATTAATGAGAATGTAGTTCATATGATTGACTGGAAAAAAAATACAGAAATATTCATTGAAAGGTGTAGAGTTAGAGGACTTTAAAGTGACAGTTTAAAGCCCCCAACTTGGTTTATTACTTTAGGTTCTGATACGAGATGTTAGCCCGTATGTGGAGGGAATCGAGGGAACTCTAGAGTGAGAGCTAGTATCTTCCCTGCCTATGTAAATATTTAAAAAGCTTACAATTAATATTCCATTTGCTGAAGCCTTAAAGTAAATGCCAAGCTATGTAAAGTTTATGTAGGATATTATTAACAGGAAAATGAAGTTTGAAGATGATAAGATGGTTGCACTTAGTGAGGAGTGCAGTGCTATAGAAAAGCTTCATGAAAAGCTTAAAGATCCTGGTAGCTTTACAATTCCATGTGCAATAGGAGACATATTTTATGGGAAAGCTTTATGTGATTTAGGTTCAAGCATAAGCTTATGCCATTATCAATATTCAAAAGATTGGGATATATATATCATTTTTGGGAGACCTTTCCTAGCCATAAAAAGAGCAATGATAGATGGGCAGAAAAGGGAATTCATAATGCGCATCAATGACCAAACTGTTACTTTCAATATTTCAAGATCAATGAAATATCTTGCAAAAGGTAAAGATGATGAATGTTATAAAATAGATGTTATAAGATATTGTTGACCTCAATTTTGGTTGAGGTTTAGGTCCTCCTCTTTAATAGCCTAGGTTCTAGCCATAGGACTTTTTCTTTTGACTATTCTTAGAAAACTAGACTTGGAACCCTCACCACTAGAAATTCCAAATTGTTCTCTACTCAGCTTGAAGTTTCACATGTTGGTCTCAACCTCTAAACACTTAGTAGGTGGGGTCACTATGGGGGAAACTCAGGATGAGTCACCCTTAGGATTGCTGGACCTTAGGGTTGACCT
>NW_018164887.1:256312-256980 GCF_001263595.1 Phalaenopsis equestris
AAAATCCCCAAATTGCCCTTTAAAGACCCAAAATTCCCCAAATCCATCTCACATATCCACCAATTTGATCTTAATTGACCCCAATTTCAATCCTAAACTCATATTAAATTTTGATATGACCAAACTAAACCAAATTCAAGCTCAATGGGTCCATGATTTGAGCCCAATTTTGATTTGGGTCAAAACCCCAATTTTGACCATGTGACTTAATCTCACCCAATTGAACCCATAGCCTAGTCAACTGGCCTCAATTAATGTTGCAAAATCTTTATGACTATCCTATACATCAAAATCAACCATCAATTGACCTTGGTGAAGTCTCAAATCCATTTGATTTAGGGCCTAAATCCAAAATTCCTAAATTTAGCCCCAAATAGGCTAAGTCCCCAAATTTCACCCAATTGATTGTCTTAACCTCCAAATTGGCATCCAATTCATATTCAAAAGTCCTCAAGAGGACCCTATTGACCATTTATAACAATCAATTTGGACCTAGCCCAATGATAAGCCAAGCTAGACCCAAGCCTAGCCCAACATGACCAAATTGATTAAAGTTCAAAATTTCTTCAAATTGACCCCCCCAATTGAACTCAAAACCATTTCCATCCTTCACCAAAGTTGTTCCTTGTGATCATCTACACCAAATGAAATAATCAATTGAGCCAATT
>NW_018164887.1:257195-257821 GCF_001263595.1 Phalaenopsis equestris
CCAAATCAAACCTAGAGGCCAGCTCATCCAAATCAAACTATGGAGCTCCTCTGCCCTCCACCTAAGCACCACATTAAACCTCCTAATTGGCCAAGACAGCCACCATAACCCCATTTTTATAAAAGGCCACCTCCATGGCCATTGATCTAAGTGCTGAAAATTTCTCAGAGAGGCCTCTCCAAACTTCACACAGAGCTTCCCTAAAATTCCCTCAGTGCATTCCAACCACTTTCCCTCACCCATTCCCATTCCCGGAGCCCAATTTTGAGCTCGAAACCCTGCTGGAAACCAAGACAGAACCCAATACACCTCCACACTCCACCAAACTATAATTCCTTGTGCCTACACCTTCATAAGAGTGAAATAAGCCAAAACCCCATCAAATCCCCCTTCCATAGAGCCTCTACCATAGCTCTAGACCAACGCCTGAAAACGAGCTTGGTCGAATTCACAACTAGACTTCACACAAAGACTAGTGACTTAATCCCTAGCCTCCTTGGACCCCAACGAACGTGCCAAGCACCTCTGATCGAAGCATCCCTTCTCAGAGCAAAGGTATAAAACTCCTCCTCCTCCCGAGCTTTTTTTGATCCTCCATTTAGTTAAGCTTGATTTCATGGCACCTT
>NW_018164887.1:257921-258645 GCF_001263595.1 Phalaenopsis equestris
AAAGGGGTTAATTAGTAGAAACCAATCTTATTTTCCTAATTAGGACTAATAAATTCCTAAGTTATTAAAATTTGGAAGTGTATTAAAATTAAATGAACTTGGACTTAGGGGTATGACTTTTGAAGTCAATAATTAATCAATTTAATACCCCTATTTTGATTTTCAAATAAAATTCAAATCATTAATCATGATCACTTAAAGCTTAGCCCTTTTTTAAATCTAATTAAGACACTCACCTAGGTCTTAAGGGCTTAGTGGTGACTTAGGTGAAATAAAAAATTGACTAAATGAGGATTAGAGAAATAAACATAATTATATCAAACATCCTTGAAACACCATTATGCCCAATTAGGATTAAAATTTGGCTAAGTGTTCAAATTACACTAACTTGCCCTTTCACGGGTCTTCACCCACATAATTCTTAAATTGAATGACAAATGATAATTACCCATTTCTTAGGGATAATTGAGACATCAATGTTCACTGAGTAATAAAGGGTATTCACAGAATGAACCATTAAGCAACATAATGAGTTTAAATGGACTCGAGGCTTTTCACTAGTTGGTGAGAGAGAGGCATGGACCTGCTTCCCTCTCCTAACTTGTTGGATACTTCAGAGGTCTATTAAACTTAATATTTTTTGCTTAATGGAATCATCCTTAATTAAAATTTTAAGGAATCACCAAAATATGACATAGGGTTAGGAAAATTACCAAAATTTTAC
>NW_018164887.1:259807-261981 GCF_001263595.1 Phalaenopsis equestris
TTAATATAAACCCTATTTAATCCTTTATATTAAATAGGGGAACTTGTCGGCAAATACAAAGGTTTCGCAGAACAAACGGACGTCATACTTTCCTTAGTTTATTTGATCGAGCCTCATCCTCAAGTTTTGTGTTTATCCTTCGGGATAGATATAGGATTTGAGGTACAGTGTTCTTTCATTTTAAACTATGAAAATTATGGGGTCAGTTTGATTTCATACTTCAACGTCCTTTTGAAGCGGGCGACGGGATTTCGATTTCGATGACCGACAGCTTCTTACGGGCAACCCCACAAACCAACCCCCGAAATAACGCCGACAGATATCTAAGTGAATACCATTTCAAAACAACTTATGAAGAAAAATCTGAAGAAAAAAATTTGGAATAGGAGGAAGAAGAGCTTTTAGATAAATGTGAAGAACATTTTAAGGAAGATTCAAACTATGTCGAGAAAGTTTTAAAATTTTTGACACGATAGGCAAAGATAAATCCTTTTGTCCATCAATTAAAAAACCTCCAGAACATGAGTTGAAGCTACTTCTTGAACATTTAAAATATGTCTTTTTAGGAGATTCCTCTAATTTACCAGTTATAATTTCCTCAAAATTAATGATCGAAGAAGAAGAAAGGTTGATGAAAGTTTTGAAAAATTTTAAGAAAGTCTTTGGATGGACAATTGCTGATATTAAAGGAATCAGTCATTCAATTTTTATGCATAGAATTCATATGGAAGAGAACAACAAACCCAGGGCAGATCCTTAAAGGAGATTGAATCTTGTTATAAAAGAAGTTGTTAAGAAAGAAATTTTAAAGTGGTTAGATGTTAGAATTATCTACCCTATTTCAGATAATGCAAGGGTTAGTCCAATTCACTGCATTCCTAAGAAAGGATGAGTAACTGTAACTGTGAATGAACATAATGAGTTAATACCTATTAAATAAGTTATAGGGTGGCAAATATGCATTGATTATAGAAAATTAAATATTGTCACTAGGAAAGATCATTTTCCATTAACCCTTTCTAGATCAAATGCTGGATAAACTAGCTGGTCATAAATACTTTTGTTTTCTAGATGGATATACTGGTTATCACCAAATACAAATATCTCCTGAGGATCAAGAGAAAACAAATTTTACCAGTCGTTATGGTTCTTTTGCTTTTAGAATGATGCTCCTTGGTTTATGCAATGCTCCTGCTACATTTCAAATATGTACGATGAAATTTTTTTGTGATTTAATTGAAAAAGGGATTGAAGTATTCATGATGATTTTTCAGTGTTTGAAACTTCATTTGACTCATGTTTAGAACATTTATTGAATGTCCTTAAGCGCTGTGAAGAAACAAATTTAGTCCTTAATTGGGAAAAATACCAATTTATGGTAGTAGGAGGAATTGTATTAGGTCATCAAATATCAGAAAATGCTATGGAAGTAGATCATGCTAAAATTCAAGTGATTGCTAATTAACCTTATCCAACAAATGTAAGAGAAATTAGGAGATTTTTAGGACATGCTGAATTCTATAGGAGATATATTAAAGACTTTTCAAACATTGCTTAGCATTTATGCCATTTATTGGAGAAAGATGAAATTTTCAATATTGATGAAGAATGCCTAAAAGCATTAAATTTATTAAAAGAGAAATTAATCACTGCACCAATTATAGTTTCACCAAACTGGGGAAAACCTTTTGAATTGATGTGTGATGGTAGTGATTATGTTGTAGGAGTTGTTTTAGGACAAAGATATGATAAAATTTTCAAAGTAATTTACTAATTTAGTTTTTGCAAATTTTGAAGAGGTTCTTGTGGCACATATTTGCTTAATAGGTGGTTACAACCACCATGGACAAAAATTATTGTGAAAGGATGCATCTCTTAGGGAAATACATCGAATCAAGACACATTTAGAAGAGATACCAAGACACCTTTTGAAGAATTATAAAAGAAGGAAGATTGAGACTTTGAAAAGGGTCCTGAAAGTACTGGGAAAGTTTTGAAAGTTCTAAAATTGGGATATTTTAGACTACTTGAGATAACCTTTTATATTTTATTTTAGACTACTATTTTAGACTTCAGTTTTGAAAGTTTTAAAATTGGGAAGTTCTCTTCTCTTTTACAACACTCTCAATATTAAAACTAAAATAAAAGGATAAATATGTGGTGCCTAAAAATCT
>NW_018164887.1:262143-265627 GCF_001263595.1 Phalaenopsis equestris
TCATGATAAGGTTCATGATAAGGAGAAAGATATTTTAATATTTAGTACTTTTCTTCTACAAAAACTTAAGTTATATGTTTAAGTTTGTTCTATTTTTCTCTGAATATTTAAATTACCAAAAATATTTAAACTTTTTTTACTGCGAGAACGTCTTTAGTTTAAATAATTATCTTTTTAAAAATAGAATTTTTTCCAAAAAGTGCATATAGTATATCTTCCCTGTGGGTTCGTATTCAAGTCTTAATCAAATAGTCTTATATTACTTAATAATTATACGTATACTTGTGTAGTATCCCAATATATATATCCCAATATATATAATGTAGTATCCCAATATATATAATTTAAAAGTTAAATTCTTCTTTTTCTTCAAGATCAAGTTTTTGGTTTTGTTGCAAAATAAGGAATAATATGTAAAAAATATAATCAGAATTATTGTTATATTGTTGCATATAAGTAGTTTTGGGATCATTCACCTCCTTCAAGGTATTACCGATTATCTAATCGAGACGTTTTAATTTAGTTGCAATTTTTGTTTTCTTTTGTTGTGATTAAATTTTGTGTTGTCTTATATTTTGACAGTTGTGGTGGTGAATTTTATCTTGTTTATTTTTTAGTTTTGGTTTTAGTTTTATGGCTATTCTAAAAGTTTGAGTTTTAACATGCATGGTGACATTATTGTTTAACATGCAAGTCTACAAGCATGAAACAAGAGATACAGAATAGTAAATAAAAGTAGATTGCAATGCAATAACTTAATAGCATACCTGTCAGTTCTTCATGTTCCTTCACCTGAAAGGTTAGCTTTAGCAAAATGTATATAATTTTGTAAGGAATTCAAATTGTAGGAGTAGACTAAGGTATAGCTACCAAACCCCAAGTCATGAATTTAATGAGTCTCAGAAGATCTTAGTGGATGATTTTAGAACCAAATATAACAAGTTCAGTTTGCCCTTCCAAATTTAAGAGATTTCAAAGTGCTCAAAGTTTACCCTGAATCACTCTGAAGATTTCTTGAAATATTTCAAGTTCATTTTGAACTTATCAAAATGTTTTAATAATCATCCAAGGTTAAGCTTGTGTTATCCCATTGCTGAAGGAAACTTGATGTTTTATTTATCTCAAGGCTAGGAAACTTAATTAATCAATTGGTATTTCATTTAAGAGTTATGTGGGTAGATGCCTCTGAGGAAAATTTAAGTAATTAAAGATTTTGGTTTCTAAAGTGAAATCGGGCTTGTAGTGTAAAAGGTGTTAATCATCAATCATGTTATCTTTTAAATCAGATCAAATGACTTTAAATGTGAAGCCTAGGTCACTACCATGCCCTAAACAACCACAGTAGGTGAAATGGTAACTCAGCAGAATTTAAATTTAAATGACATGCATTCTTATTAAAAGATCATATTGTCATCAATTATGGGCTTCAAATTAATTAAATTCCAACCTTTTAATTTTGAT
Organism: Phalaenopsis equestris; assembly: GCF_001263595.1. Lineage (NCBI taxonomy): Eukaryota > Viridiplantae > Streptophyta > Magnoliopsida > Asparagales > Orchidaceae > Phalaenopsis > Phalaenopsis equestris. The sequence continues at coordinate 263,605 of NW_018164887.1, forward strand.
TGACTTTTTATGAAATTCCAATTAATTTTTATGCATTCTATTAAAGTTTTTATGCATTCTAATGAAATTCCAACCTTTTAATCTCATTATAAGAATCATTAATTTTTATGCATCCAATTAATTTTTATGACTTTTTATTAAATTTTTTATGCATTCTAATGAAATTCCAACCTTTTATTTTTCTATCTCAAACCCATCACGTAAGAATCATTTAATTTTGATTGACTTGCAAGTCATGATAACCAAAGAAATAATTTTTTTTCTTATTATAGAAAAGGTGGTAAGTGAGTTCCAACCTTTTAATCTCATTATATTTCAATCATCAAAACATATTCATTTGGATCAGAATTACCCATCTTTCCTTTGATTAATCCTAAATCTTGATTGAAGCACCAAAACCTAAAGTTACTCCTTTACCTTTGGGGCTCTCCACCTCATAACTCATTAATCAAACTTCAAATGACTTTCAGATTTTTTAGAGTGTCCTATCCATGGGTCAATTAAAACATTAAAGGAGAAAATGTGGATCTTCAAAATTTAATTTAATTTAAATAATTATTTAAATTTAAATGGTAGTATCTTAAAAGTTGATTTACTTGACTATCTAAACTAAATCTTTTATTCATGAGAAAATTATTAGGGGTCCCCTTAAGTCAGAGAAACACTTAGGAAAAATTTTATGATTTTTTAAATTAAATTTCAATTTAATTTTGTAACTATTGTTGATTTTTATGATTTAATTTGAATGGAAAAGATGTTTAATTTTTACAAAATATTTTTTACATTTTTATTAAACCTCTTTGAGCTCATGGGAACTCAGAGATACAAATTTTGCATTTTTATAATTTTTAATTTATTTATTATATTTATTTTAGTTGGAAAATAAGAAAAATTCATTTAAAGCTTTTTAAAATTTTATTTTTAACTTAGAAACATTAGGAAAAATATCCTAATGAGTTCTAAGTTATCAGGGAACAATTAGGCACATTTTAAAATATGTTGGTATTATTGGGATTTATAATTATTTTTAGTTATTTTAAATTCAAAATAAAGCTAAAAAATTAAATATTTTCTCAAAAATAAATTTTATTTTTCCTAACCGCCCTTGATCACAAGGAACTCAGAAAAAACACTTTTCATAATTTTCCCAAATGTATTTATTTAATATAATTATTTTTATACAAAAATACAAGGTTTCTTAGAAAACCAAGTCTAATGCTTTGACTTAGTCAAATAATTTTTAAATTTTTACAGTGGGTAAACAAGATTTTTATAGACACTGTGGAATTATTTTTGTGAATTTTTGGTTATTATTTAATTTACATAAATTAAAGCAAGATATATACATTTAATTAACTATAGAAATGTACAAGATAATTCAAATCATCATGACTTTTTTTTAAGCTTCCCTGACCATAGGAAACCAACTAAAATTATTCTCATAATTTTCCAAGTAGTATTTTTGTTTATGTAATTATAATGATTTAAAATATCCATCTTAACTTGAAAATTTAGGTTAGAAGCATAGAGATGTCTTCTGACCTTGGAAAAATCAGAGAACATCCCCTCTATCATAAGGAATGAAATTTAAAAGTTTCAAGTCATGGTGAGCAATGGTTGATCATCATGAATTAAAATACTTCAGAGAATTTTTAATTCATTAAAAATCAGAGAGTTAACAAATAATTTTAATTTTTATTCAACATTATTCTCCTTTATTCACTAAGCAAGTGGGTCATTTTATTTTACTTTTATCATTTTGCTAGAGAAAGATATGGATTTTTAAGGTTCTGGTATTTAAATAAATAAAATAAATCCAGATTTTTCTATTTAAACGTGTGGAGCAACCTCAAATCCGATTTTTCTATTTAAACGTGTGGAGCAACCTCAAATTACGGAAGCTCTAAAAAACCACTGTTGACCTCATGTTTGGTTAAGGTTTAGTTTTTTTTTCTCTTTAGTAGCCTAGGGGCTAGCCAAAGGAATTTCCTGTTGACTACTCCTAGAAGAGAAGAAAAAGAAA
>NW_018164887.1:265637-266482 GCF_001263595.1 Phalaenopsis equestris
TCACCCTTAGGATTGTGGGACCTTAGGGTTTACCTTGGGTGTTGGTCTGGCGCTAAGGCACTCACTACACTTATCTGCACTCACAATCACTCACAACCCTGAACTCAAATTTATAGCCTAGATCCCTTGATCTTTTGGGATACTCATGTAGATGGTCCCCTAAATCTACATGCCCTAGAGCTGCGGTTCAGCTAAGACAACTATGTAGAGGACCCAAAATGGGGTTTCCTTTGGTCCATGGCTTATTGGTGATGATTGGCACCCCAAATTACCAAAATACCGTTCCATAGCTCAAAATCCCAAAACTTCAAAAAATTCCCAGAAAATCCCAATAAACCCCAAATATTCCTAATTTCATTTCTATCAACTACCATATGACCCAATTTGGCCAATTTGACCATCTTTGACCAAAACCCCCAAATTGCTCTTTAAAGATCCAATTTTCCCCAAATCCAACTCAAATGTCCACCAATTTGATCTCAATTGACCTCAATTCTAATACCAAACTGAAGCTCACTTTTGATGTGACCAAAATAAACCAAATCCAAGCTCAATTGGTCCATGATTTGAGCCTAATTTTGATTTGGGTAAAAACCCCAATTTTGACCACATGACTTAATCTCACCAAATTGAACCCATAGCCTAATCAATTGGCCTCAATTAATGTTTAAAAATCTTTATAACATTCTTATACATCAAATTTAACGATCAATTGACATTGGTAAAGCCCCAAATCCATTTGATTTTGGCCTAAATCCAAAATTCCCAAATTTAGCCCCAAATTGGCTAAGTCCCCAAATTTCACCCAATTCATTGCCTTAACCTCCAAATTGGCATCCAATTCA
>NW_018164887.1:267140-268506 GCF_001263595.1 Phalaenopsis equestris
GTCCCCTGGGCCCCCTGCCCCCCCCCCCCTACCCGCCCCGCCAGCCTAGTGGCCGGAAAAGCCCAAAACCAAGAGCCACTACCATGGCATCTCACCCAAATCAAACCTAGAGGCCAGCTCATCCAAATCAAACTATGGAGCTCCTGTGCCCTCCACCTAAGCACCACATTACACCTCTTGATTGGCTACGACAGCCACCATAACCCTATTTTGATAAAGGCCACCTCCATGGCCGTTAGAACAAGGTGCTGAAATTTCCTTAGAGAGGTCTCTCCAAACTTCACACAGAGCTTCTTTAAGATCCCCTCAGTGCATTCCAACCACTTTCCCTCACCCATTCCCATTGCCGGAGCCCAATTTTGAGCTCGAAACCCTGCCGGAAACCAGGACAGAACCCAATACACCTCCACCCTCCACCAAACTTTAATTCCTTATGCCTACACCTTCACAAGAGTAAAAGAAGCCAGAGCCCCATCAAATCCCTCTTCCACAGAGCCTCTACCATAGCTCTAGACCAACACCTAAATCCGGTCGTGATCAAATTCATACGTAGGGCTTACACCAAGACCAGGGACTTAATCCCTAACCTCCTTGAACCCCAAAAAATGTGCCAAGCACCTCTGATCGAAGCCTCCCTCTCAGAGAAAAGGTATAAAACTTCTCCTTCTCCCGAGCTTATTTTTATTCTCCATTTACTTAAGCTTGATTTCATGGCATCTTAACCATATGGATGTGTTCGTCTCACTTAGACGAGTCCATAGGATCAAACACGAAGTGATTTGGTTGAGTCTAGGCCAAGATCTTAAGGTTTTAGTGTGGACGAGCACGGGATCACTCTATCGGGGACGATGACGGGGAGCCGTTCGATCAAGCGTGTATCAAATGGACGGGGCAGATCGACCGGATAGCGCTACATTTCTATTTTTTTAAATACCCTTAACTTAGAAAATAACTTTATGTAGAGAAATCAGTGATAAATCACAAAAATAAAATAAAATAACCTTCTTGCTCAGTGAACAGAGGAGAACAATGGGGAATAAATTTCAAGTCTGATGCATATTTTATTTTTAATTAATTAAATACTATTTGGAATCATTTAATTCTCCATGCATATTGACACATCACCTTGGCCTGAAATTTTGACATATTGTAGCCTCTGTAAGGGGGAACATTCTCTGATTTTTTCAAAGTCAGATGAGGTTCTTATATAGAGATCTATATCTTTCAAGTTATTTTACATCATTTTCTTAAAATAATCATGGAAATTAGCATATTAGTTATAAAATCCCAAGAAAATTTTGGAAGGTCCACCATGACTAGAGAAATTTTTGAAAATAATTTCATGGGTCAAGTCATTTAAAATGCA
>NW_018164887.1:268640-269485 GCF_001263595.1 Phalaenopsis equestris
TATAATAAAATCCATAGGAAAGATAAATTTATCCACTTTAACAAGCAAGATAAATACCACTCTTAACATTTAAATGATATTTTGAAAATCAAAATATAACTGAAAAAATTATGAAACTTAGTTTTTTTAAGTAAAACTTTATTTTTTGAGTTCTCTGTGATCAGGGGAATTTTTTAAAAATAAAATGATTTTTAAAATAAAAACTTTCATTTTTTCACCTATTTTAAGTATTTAAATAATTAAAAATTCATAAAAGTCACAAAAATAATAAAACTCATGGAAATATTCTAAATTGCTTCCTAATTATTTAGGAACAATTAAAATATTTTTCCTGATTTTTTAAATAAGGATATTGAATTTCAAAGCTTAAAAATAACTTTTAAAAGGCTAAAAATAAGTTTTTCACTAAAATAAATTCAATAAATCAAAAAAAATATAAAATTTGTTCTTCTGAGTTCTCTGACCTTAGGGAGATTTTTCAAAAATATAAAACTTAATTTTCACCACTTAAAATATTTTATTTTTATTAAATAGCCCAGAATTTAAAATAATTCTAATAAATAACAAGAAATTCAAAAAATTATGAAATTTTATCCAAAGGCCTCTCTGGTCTAGGTATACCTTTAGTAAAAATTTCAACGGATTATATTTTAGTTTGGTAAAGTTAGGAATTTTCTTTGAGAAATCCTATTTTTGCATTAAATAGCTATATAAATTAAATTAAATTTTGAAAAATCACATTTCCTCCTCTGATGTCTCAATTGACCCATGAATGAGATAGAATAAAAATTTTAAAGTCATTTGAATTGAATTTAACAAATTATGAAGTGTTAGAGCCTTAGGGG
>NW_018164887.1:269519-269731 GCF_001263595.1 Phalaenopsis equestris
TTTAGGCTTAACTCAAGGAGGGGACTCAAGGAGGGGAATGGGTAACCTATAATATTAATCAATTCACTTGATGTTTGAAACATAATTGGTAGAAACCAATTGCACTTTTTCAATTAAGATTAATAAATTTCTAAATTATTAAAATTTGGAAGTTTATTAAAATTAAATGATCTTAAATTAAATGATCTAAATTTTGAAGTCAATAATTAATC
>NW_018164887.1:269809-271289 GCF_001263595.1 Phalaenopsis equestris
CAAATCATGAATCATGATTTAACCCTTTTCAACCCTTTTCTTAAATCTAATTAAGACACTCACATAGGTCTTAAGAGCTTAGTGGTGACTTAGGTTAAATAAAAAAATTAACTAAACGAGGATTAGAGAAATAAATATAATTACATCAAACATCCTTGAAACACCGTTAAGCCCAATTAGGTTTAAAAATTTGGCTAAGTGTTCAAATTACACTAACTTGCCCGTTTAAGGGTCTTCACCCACATAATTCTTAAATTGAATGATAAATGATAATTACCCCTTTCTTAGGGATAATTGAGACATCAATGTTCACTAAGAATTAAGGATATTTACAAGATGAACAATTAAGCAATATAATAAGTTTAAATGGACTCGAGGCTTTTCACTAGTTGGTGAGAGGGAGGCGTGGACCTGCTTCCCTCTCCTAACTTGTTGGATACCTCAGAGGCCTATTAAACTTAATATTATTCGCTTAATGAAATCATTCTCAATTAAACTTTTAAGGACTCACCAAAATATGACATAGAGTTAGGAAAACCCCTCAGAACTCTATTTTTCCTACTCTTCATAAATGCCCTAACATGCATTTTAAGTTTCAGGTGGTGGAACGAGAACACTCGCGAGGTACACTTTTTACAGTTTTCAGCGTTGTCATTCTTGTACTTTCGTACTGTACTTTTATACCTGTAAATTTGCATGTTAAACAACGATGTCACCCTGCATGAAAACTAAAACCATCAGGATAGCCACATAACCATAACCAAAACCAAAATCTAAAATCAACTAAGATAAAATTCACCGCCACAACATTCAAAATATGAAACAACTCAAAATTTAATCACAAACATCACACGAAACTACAACTTCAACTAAATTAAAACATCTCTATTGGATGATCGGGAATCACACGGAGGAGGTAACCTACGATTGCTAATGAGGCTTCCCATGGTTTAAATGAAATTATGGAGCTCATTAAGTTGGGTTTAGTAAGTTCATTTGGACTAAGTGAATCTAATAGAAAATAATGATGTCGGAACGAGGGAACCGTAAGATCCTAACCGGTCTCGCCCTAATTAACTTTAATATGCCCTATAAAAAAATTTTAAAGAACTTCAACCATAGGGCAACCTGATTTGACATTATAACTTGACACATTGGATAACTCAAACACTCAAACTCGTCGCGGCAAGGAGCTTGGAGCTAGCTTGGTGGGCAGCACGGCCATCTTCAACTACAAAATTTGTCTTCCCTAGCTAAACCAATTTTCCTTCCTTAGACTTAAAACAACAAAGCCATAGGATTTCGAGTTTGCTTGCTTATGCAACGTAAATCCTCATATCATCTTTAGGCCTTTGTATAGCCCTGCTATATAATATAAGCCCTAACTCATCTTAGGATTCTGAGGTTGTCGTTTGTCACGACCTAAATCCTCACATCTTTCAGGCTATTTGTGTGATTATTTCACATGAATGTAAGCCCT
>NW_018164887.1:271325-306199 GCF_001263595.1 Phalaenopsis equestris
TTGAAAAGTCCTACCCTTTGAAATTCCTTGAAGATAATATTTCTTGAGTTTTATCGAGGGTTTTCTTAGGTGGCTTTGGTCATTTAAGATGTAATTAACTATAGGGGCTTGCCCTTATAGGAAGCATGTCCAAACCCAGCTTAATATAAACCCTATTTAATCCTTTATATTAAATAGGGGAACTTGTCGACAAATACAAAGGTTTTCACAGACCAAACAGACGTCATACTTTCCTTAGTTTATCTTGATCGAGCCTCATCCTCAATTCTTGTGTTTATCCTTCAGGATAGATACAGGATTTGAGGTACAGTGCTCTTTCACTTTAAACTATGAAAAATATGGGGTCAGTTTGATTTCATACTTTAACGTCCTTCCGAAGCGGGTGACGAGATTTCGATTCCAGCGACCGACAGCTTCTTTCGGGCAACCCCACAAACAAACCAACCCCTGAAATAATGTCGACAACCACATGACACTCTGCCATTTGACACCACCAGACACCTCAGCGCCTCTTCAGCCCGCAGTCGCGTATCTCTTCATCCAGCTTCATCACGACCATCCATTGAATAAACGCGTGATCAGACGACATCCGTTCATCGTCCCCAAATGAGCTACCCCAAGAATCATTCACACCAAAAACTTAAGATCTTCATCTAGACTCAATGAAATCTCATGGGGTTTGTTTTTAAACCTTCATCCTAAACCTTCATCTACTCAAGACGAGCATATCTATATGGCTTATATGGTATAAAATAAAGTAAATACATATGGAGAATCAATATATGCTCAGATTAGGTTTGAGGTTCAATACCTTAGTCTGAGAAGGGAGGACTCAATCAGATGATTGTGGCATGGTCGATTAGATCCAACGAACCTCTAGATAATTTTCTAGGCCCTAGTCAAATATCTAGGTATGATTTCAATCAAGATCCATTTCAGGTGTTGTTCTAGAGCTAGGTTAGAGGCTCTCTATGATGGGGCTTTTGTGGAGAATCAGATTCTCTCACTCAAGGGATGGTGTGTGCATAGTTAATTGGAGTTTGGTTCACTATGGAGCTATGGAGAAATCTATTTTGGTTTTGGGACAAATTTCAGTGAATAAATTGGCTTTGTAGAATGACTATGGGAGGTTGAGAGTAGGGGGAATACACTTAAGAAGGTTTGAAGAAGCTCTGGTGAGATTTTGACAAAGTTTCCCAAAAGTTTCAAGCACTCTCCCCTTTGTCCATGGAGAGCTCCATTTATACCCAAGGCTACCTGGTGGAACTAAGGGCTGGGTATTGGGTGATCAAGCATACTGAGGTGGAGGGTAGAATGGCTCTAGTGACCAATGGGAGTGAGCCAAGTAAGGGAGGTTTAATTTTTGGTATTGGGGGAGTGAGCCAAGTTAGGGAGGTTTAATTTTTGGTATTGTTCATTTGGGGCTCCCTTGAGCTAGTTGTTTTCAGTGGCTGAGGTTGTGGCTAGCTGGGGTGTGGTCACCTCTGAGCTCAGGGAGGTCAAGGGTTGCTTAATTATGATTAACTCCAAAGGGTAAGCAATGATGGAGAAGATAGTTCAAGTTTAGGAAAAAAATGGGAAAAATCCCTTAAATCAAGGGACCATTGGTCCATAGCTCGTCTAGGGTGGGCTAGGTGAGTTTAACCTTGTCACTATGTCACTAGGCTCCATTTGGTGGATGTGGTGTCATTAATTTGGTCACTCAGGTATGACTTAATCAATTTTGGTGGATGGGTTCAATTTGGGTTGAATTGTCTTGAGGTTGGGTTTGGGTTAGGCTAGCCATGATATTAATTATTTGATCAATTTTTAGTGTGTGATTGTCATAAAGATTTTAGAAAGATTAGGAGTGACTTTAAATTGACATGGAGATTAATTTGAAGAATTTTTGGCATTTGATCACTTTGTTGATGTTGGGTTATACTTGGGTTTAGGATGGGGTAGAGTTGTTCTAAGTCTAAATTGAGAGTTCAAAATGATCTATGGAAATTTCATGAAGAGCTCTCAACATTAATTGGTTGCCAATTTTTGGGTTTGGTTATTCAATTTGAGAACATTTGGAGAGATGGCAAAATTGGGGTAAATTTGGTAATTTTGAATTTGAGTTGAAATTAAGTGAAATTGAAGCTTGTGCAAAGTCAATTGAGGGTTCAACTTGGTGTATAGAGATGTTTCAAAGAGTTTTTGATGTATAATTGTAGCAATTTGAAGGATTCAATTGAGTGGGTTTTTGGGTCTAGGCCAAATTGGGGCTCTTTTGATTTGGGTTGAAATTGGACTCAAATGTGGGTCAATTGGACATATATTTGGTTTAAATCAAGTTTTATCATGATGAATTTGAGCTTAAAAATGAAATTGGGGAGAATTGGAACCAAAATGGTGGACATTTGGGGTGAATTGGGAAAATTGGGCTTTTAATAAGCAATTTGGGGCTTTTGGTCATAGTTGGTCAAATTGATCAAATTAGATTTAATAGAAGTGCCCAAATTGATTTTGGAGACATTTGAAATGATTTTTCGGGCTTTGGGAAAGTTTTGGCTACCAAGGGTATTTTTATAATTATGGCTAGAAGAGGGCAAATTTGGAAATTTTGTCAAATTTGGGAAGTTGTGGGCAATTTAGATGATTTCAAATGGTTTGAGATGATTTTTGAAAAAAAATTGTTATTTTGGGTGAAATTAGAAATTTTGGTCAAATTTGGTGTTTGGGGGTGTTTTGGTAAATTGAGTAGATTTGGGAGGTAAAAGGCTAAGTTTGGTATTTTGGTGAAACTGAGATGCCAACCGCCCTATTTGAGTTTAGACCAATAGAATCCTCTACTTTGGGTCTTTCATGTACTAGTCTTAGCTAGACCCTAGATTGGGACTAGTGAGTCTAGGGGACCATATACATGTGTCTTTCAAAGGGTTAAGATGTCAAAGTTAGGTAGGATTAGGCACAAGGTAGTGAGTGTGGTTGTGAATGGCTGTGGGTACAGATAAGTGTAGTGAATGCACCAGCTCAAGACCAACACCCAGGGTCAAACTTCAACCTTAAGGCCAAGCAGTCCTATGGGGACTCCACTTGAGCTCCCCCGTATTGACCCCACCTACCAAGTTCTAGAGTTCAAGACCAATATGTGGAACTTCAAGATGAGAGAAGAGTTTAGAATTTCTAATGGTGAGGGTCCCTTTCTAGTCCTCTAGGAATAGTAAATAGGAAATTCACATGGCTAGATCTAAGGTTACTAAAGAGGAAAAATTACCCTAGGCTACTAAGGAGGAAACTAGACCTCAACCAAAACAACAAATGGAAAATGGACCCCCAATAAGTGTGGTGTGTTGGACAAGCACACCGCACGTATTGGTGATGACCAACAAGATCAACAAAACCAACTCACACTTCTAAGGAAACAAACCTAGAGTAAAGTGTAGAATTGAGTGACAGTTGTTTCTGTTGTGGAGTAACAAATACTCTCGATGGGGAAAAGAAAGGAGATTTTGGGGATAAATGTCAGGCAAACTAGCAGTCCCAGCGATGACTCGATTTGAATTGAATATATGAAAGAAAGTTTGGATTTCAATTTAAATTTTTAAAAAGGGTGAAAATATTTGCGAGGAAACCAGATTTAGTGGAAAACCCAAGTGCAAAAAAGAAATAGGGTGTCAAAGCCTATCCCGAATATAAGGATGGGAATAGGATATCAAAGCCTACCCCGAAGTTGGAGATGGGAATAGGACGTCTAAGTTATTCCAAAAGGAGGATCAAAATTTAGTTATTAACCTCGAAAGGAGGGATCAGAATTTAGAAACTGACCCAAAAGTGTACATGGAAGTAAGACATCTAAGCTTACCCCAAAAGGAGAATCAGAATTTAGGTACTGACCTCGAAAGGAGGGAATCAAAATTTTGTTGCTGACCCCAAAAGTTTTGATGGGAATAGAAACTATAAGACTACCTTGAAAGGAGAATCAAAAATTAAGTACCAACCTCGAAAGAAGGAAATCAAAATTTAGGTACTGACCTCGAGATTGGAATTAAAATTTAGGTATCAATCCCAGAAAGAGAATCAGAATTTATGAACTAGCCTTTAAAGAAGGGAATCATAATTTAGGTACTGACCGCAAGATGGGAATTGAAATTTAGGTAAAAATCCCAGTAAGAGAATTGAAATTTAAGTACCGACCTCGAAAGAAGCGAATCATAATTTAGGAACAGACCCCGAGATTGGAATTGAAACTTAGGTGTCAATCTTAGAAGGAGAATCAAAATTTAGGTACTAAACTCGAAAGAAGGGAATCAAAATTTAAGTACTGACCCCGAGATGGGAATTGAAATGTAGGTATCAATCCCTGAAGAGAATCAAAGTTTAGGTACTGACCTCAAAAGCAGGGATCAAAATTTAGGTACTAACCACGAGATGGGAATTGAAATTTAGGTATCAAATCAAGAAAGTGAATCAGATGACTTACTCTATTGAAGGTGGTATTTAACCAATCTCGATGATATTGAGAATAGGATGCCTTACTCCACTTATGGTGGTCTTAAACCTATCTCAAAGGTATTGAGAATAGGATGCCTTACTCCATTTAAGGTGGTATTAAACCTTTCTCCAATGAAGGGATCATAATTTAGGTACTGACCTTCGAAAGGAGTGAATCAGAATTTAGGTACTGACCCCAAGATAAACATGAAAATAGTGTAGAGAATTTGTGGTGTTAAGTTAATAGATATGTGACATGTGAAGATTGACATTGGTGAGGAAAATTTGTGAGACTTTGTGCAAAGTATGAAACTTCATGGGGATTTGAGGAAATTAGTGAAGACCAAGACACTCGTGCTGCACAAGCAAAGAGTAAGGAACATCAAACTCGAGAAAAACAAACTCAACATATTTATCATTTTCTTTTCTTGCTTTCTCTATCACATTTAATTATCAAAGTATATTTTTTAAAATTTAATTTTTTTTGGTTGATTTTTTAAAAGGATATTTTATTTAAATTTTGTTATCATCAAAAATTTTCCATTGTTTTGTTCTTTGTTCAATATAATTCAAAACCAACATATGGTTCTGGGGTTTTTTATCCATCGCATAAAAGGGAAATTTGACAAATATGTTGAAATCTGAAAGAAACTCCATTAATCTGCTACAAACAAGTGTTACAGACTGAATACATGTTGAAAGCATCAAAAGAGACAATCATGTTGAATACATCTGAAATATCTCATGCTAAATATATATCATATATATTGCTCTAATGAAGTACAAAAGTTAGCAAAAACTTGTCTCTGTCCTCTTTGGAATGAGCTTCAGATCAAGTTGGCCTACTATGTCAAGCTCGAGGACTACAATTTCTCTTTGCGTGTACTTAGACGTACAACCATCTCATAGCTCGTATGGTTGTAGCTCCTCCAATTCTTGATCTGGTCAAATTCCATATGTTATCTTGTTGTCATCCATCCTTCTGAATGTAATGGAAACTCTGCATCGTTGTACTCCTATAATGCATTTTTTGGCGAGGTTGGCTCCATTTGCTTTCAAAATTAGTACCAAAACCACCGACTGGAAAATTGCAATTGATCCTTTGAACTCATCGGGTCCAACAATAACGATTTCTTTCCCGAATAAAATGTCACTTTTACTCATGAAGGAGACCGTGCAGAAAGGTCTGACAAAATTGTGGTGATCTATATATGGGGTAATACATCATCCCTTATCATGAATGTTGACAATACAATTGTTTGGAATGAAGCCCGCTAGCGGCACGCTCCATTTGACCATCCTTTTTATCATCCACTTTATTATGGGAGGCAATGGATCCACATTGTCATCTCTTAAGATCTCCGTGGGGTTCCCTTGACTATACTTGGTGAAATTGTAGCAACAACCATATTGGATGGTTATCCTGCCTTTTCCACGCATCCACTTTTATTTTTCTGAAAACATTCTTTCCATCAGAAGACTGGCTTGACCTCTGCCTCTCAGGTCGAATATGCAGTAAAAAATGGTTCTTTCTTCACTTTTAGAAAAAAATATGGTGCACAGCTCCAAAACTTCCAGGATATTGACAAATTTCCTCATAGAATTCAAATTCACGTCTATTAACTTTGTTCATCTTTACCAGTTCTGCTGTGGGGATCCTTTGAGATCATCAAGGTGGCTCACTCATCTCCACATCTCTATGATAACATGTCACACTTGGCTACATAGGTAATGGAATATACGACTCAGTAATCTGGTAAATGGCTCCGGACGTCTTGTGTCAGCTGCTATGAACTCTTCAAAAGAACTATAGCGGTCTTAGTGGAGAATAGTGCATGTCAGGTGATACACCTAAAATATATACTATTTTTAGACATATTTTTATACCTATTTTTTATATACTACAATTTAATGGAAGGTATTTTTGTGTTTTCCTTTCAGGTACAGGTAAAAAGATGAAAAATTCTTAAAGGCGTTGAAAAGGATCAAATTTGGAGCAAATCGGTGAAAAATGTGCAAAAGCATTTTGGCGCCTAAACACTAGATCAGGTTCTTAAGTGACGATTAAACAGAGAAGGTCATGCCTAAGCACTATAGACATCACGCTTAAGCGCCAGTGGCATTTATTGGATGAGTAAATTTGGTTTTTACAAGTTTTAATAAGGTTTTTGAGCCCCCTATTGACTTAATAGGTGGTTACAACCACCATGGACGAAAATTATTGCGAACAGATGCATCTCTTGGGGAAATAAATCAAATCAAGAGACATTTTGAAGAGATACCAAGGCACCTTTTAGGAGAATTATAAAAGAAGGCGATTGAGACTTTGAAAGGGGTCCTGAAAGTACTGAGAAAGTTTTGAAAGTTCTAAAATTGGGGAGTTAGTTGGAGAAAATTTCAGGCACCACATATTTATCCTTTTTATTTTAGTTTTATATTAAGAGTTTTGTAAAAGAGAAGATATTCAAAGAAACTTCAAGTGTTTGGAGGAGGACTTGAGATAAGTTTTTATCTTATGTTTTAGACTACTTTTGGTTTTAATTGAGACATGTTGTTGGTTTGACAATGTTTTCTACTGTTAAACTAAAATGTGATTTTGTTTTCTTCATGCATTCGGAGTAGTTTTCTTTATCTTTCTTCTTAAAATGATAAGCAATTAAGAGTTGGCTAGAAGTTGTAGAGAGTATTGATCTTTAATGTTGGAAGAAGTTGTAATGATTTAAATTCAGGTACTTCATTTGCTTCTTGATTTGGCCAATCCAGAGGTTAAAATTTGTTGTGAGGACATGTAAGAATTGAGCTAGTATTATCTCAGTCAAAATTTGGAAAGAATTACATGAGGTTGTATGAATGATAATATAGTTCATATGATTGAGTGCAAATAAAAAGGGAAATATTCACTGAAGGGTGTAGATTTAGAGGAAATTAAAGTGAAAGGTTAAAGCCCCAAACTTGGTTTATTGTTTTAGATTCTGAAACGAGATGTTAGCCTCGAGGTAGAGGGAATCGATGGAACTCTAGAATGAGAGCTAGTATCTTCCCTGCCTAGCCGATCTTTAGAGCAATTCAAACTTCAAATTAGCCAATGTTCTTTATAACATCTCTAGTAAGGGTAAAGAATATTATTGCTCCTATTTGGCACTCCACAATATGCACACTTCCACAACAGAATTTCTATATACATTACTGATTCATGATAAGGAGAAAAATATTTTCATAGGTAGTGCATTTCTTCTACAAAAACTTAAGTTATCTTTTTATGTTTGTTCTATTTTTGTAAAATATTAAAATTACAAAAAATATTTGAACTTTCTTTACTGCGAAAACATCTTTAGTTTAAATAATTGTCCTTTTTAAAATAGAAAGTTTTCCAAAAAGTGCATATTGCATGTCTTTCGTGTGGGTTCGATATTCATGTCTTAATCAAAAAGTCCTACATTACTTGATAATGATACGTATACTTGCGTAGTATCCCAATATATATAAATTAAAAGTTAAATTTTTATTTTTATTCAAGATCAAGTTTTAGGTTTTGTTGTGAAATAAGGAAATATAAGTGAAAAATATAATCAAAATTTTTTTTTATATTGTTGCATATAAGCAATTTTAGGATCAAATTTTTTGCGCCGTAGCCGGGGAAGTGAAGTGAAAATTGTGAACAATCTTTTGATTTAAAAGCAGATTTCTATTTTTATAAAGTCTTTTTTAAAATTTAAGTTATTGTATTTTATTTTGTGTGTGTTTTATTTTATTTTATTTTATGTTAGTGTATTCGTAGTTGAGGTTCTGAAGGACTAGTGCCATACGATTTTGATTTAGAGAAAGCTGTTAGAAATAATAAAAAAAATAAAAAAATTAAAAATCTTGAGAAATCTAAAAAAATTACAGAAATGACAAACCAAAATGATTAAAATGCTGAAATTCATCAAGAGTTTAGACCTTTAAGAGATTATGCCAACCATGCTGTAAATGATCTTCATTGTAGTATTTAAAAACCTACTGTAGTGGCTAATTAATTTGAGTTTAAACCTACTATTGTCCAAATGGTAACAAATAATCAATTTTAGGGATCACCAACTGAAGATCCAAATTTACATCTTTCCAATTTTCTAGAATTCTGCGCTACATTTAAATACGATGGTGTATCAGATGATGCCATAAGACTTAGTTTATTTCCTTTCTCACTGAGGGATAAAGCTAAGATGTGGTTGAATTTGTTAGCACCTGAATCTATCAAAACATGGGGTGATTTAGCACAAAAATTCCTTGCTAAATATTTTCCACCATCAAATATTTTGAATCTCAGAAATGATATTACATCTTTTAATCAGTTTGAAGGGGAATCTATTTATGAAGCATGGGAAAGATTTAAATAACTCTTAACAAAGTTTTCACACCATGCTATACCATATTAGTTAATAATTCAAACTTTTTATAATAGATTAGTTGGATCTCTTAGATCAATTATCAATGTCGTTGCTGGTGATTCATTGATGTCAAAACCATTTCATGACGCCTAGCGTTAATTAAAGAAATGGATACCAATAATTTTAAACAGCCTTTTGAGAGGTTGAATCCTAAGAAAGTATCCAATATTCATTATTCTGATGCATTTACTATGTTAGCAAATCATTTTTTTGTAATTTCAAGGAAGTTAGACCAATTTAGAATAAATTTTTCTCAACCAGTTTCCATGATTGAATAGAATTCATTAAGCTAAATGGTAGATTCTCAAGAATCATTAGAAACTTTGAATGCCATAAATAATAAGTAGAATAACCCATAGAATAACCCATATTCAAATTATCATAACCTAGGTTGGAAAAACCATCCCAACTTTAACTGGGATAACAATTCAGATGGTAATAATCAGTAATGTGGAACAACCAAGTAAACCCACTGAGAAATTGTAACAATTAAGGGAATAATAATTATATATCTACTTATCCTCCAAGTTTCAACATTAACACTCAATTTAACGAGAAAAAGTTGTGTTACAAATAACAAATTCATTAAGTAATAGATCCCAAGGAACACTTCCTAGTAATATTGAATCAAAATATGTAATATTGAATCAAATCCAAAAGACCAGAATAAAGAGCAAGTAAAAGCCGTTCAACTTAGAAGCGAAAGAGAGTTGGAAGGTAGGGTGGGTTCAAAAAGAAGTTGAATTAGAGAGAGAAGAAATTGAAGAATCAAAAGAGGATGCTCCAAAAGATTTTGAAAGACCTATTTCTCCACTAAAAATTGATTTGGAAAAACCACCACCTCCAATTCCTCAAAGACTTTGTCGGTAGAAGTTGGATAAGCAATTTTCAAAATTTATGGAAATATTAATGAAGCCTACAATTAATATTCTTTTTACTCAAGCCTTAGAACAAATGCCAAGCTATGCAAAGTTTATGAAGGATATTCTCAATAGAGAAAGAAAGTTTAAAGATAATGAGACTATTGCACTTAGTGAGGAGTGCAGTGCTATAATTTAGAAAAAGCTTCTAGAAAAGTGTAAAGATCCTGGTAGCTTTACAATTCCATGTACAATAGGAGATAAATTTTATGGAAAAGCATTTTATGGATGGAAAAGCTTTATGTGATTTAGGTATAAGCATTAACCTTATGTCTTATCAATATTCAAAAGATTGGGATTAGGAGAAATAACCCCTAATACTGTAACTTTGCAGTTAGTAGATTGTTCGATAACATACCCTAAAGGAGTTATAGAAGATGTCCTAGTGAAAGTGGATCAATTTATCTTTCCTGTTGACTTCATTGTGATAGATATGGAAGAAGATAAAGAGGTACCTATCATTTTAGGGAAACTTTTCCTAACCGTAGGAAGAGCAATGATAGATCTACAAAAAGGGAAATTAATAATGTGTGTCAATGATCAAACTGTTACTTTCAATATTTCAAGATCAATGAAATATCCTGCAAAAAGTGAAGATGATGAATTTTATAGGATATATGTTATAAGATATATAAGTGAATCCCACTTGAAAACAACTTATGAAGAAAAATCTGAAGAAAAATATTTGGAACACGAGTAAGAAGAGAAATTAGATCGATGCGAAGAACTTTTTAAGGAAGATTCAAACTATGTTCGAGAAAGTTTTGAAATTTTGTTTTCAAACTATGTTTGAGAAATTTTTGAAATTTTGGACACGATAGACAAAGATAAATCATTTTGTCCATCAATTAAAAAACCTCCAGAACTTGAGTTGAAGTTACTTCTGGAACATTTAAATTATGCCTTTTTAGGAGATTCCTTTACTTTGCCTCTTATAATTTCCTCAAAATTAATGATGGAAGAATGATGGAAGAAGAAGAGAAGAAGAAGAAAGGTTAATGAAAATTTTAAAAAATTTTAAGAAAGCCTTTGGATGAATAATTGCTGATATTAAAGGAATCAATCCTTTAATTTGTATGCATAGAATTCATTCATAGAATTCATATGGAAGAGAACTACAAACCCAGGGCTGATCCTCAAACTCGATTGAATCTTGTTATGAAAAAAGTTGTTAAGAAAGAAATTTTAAAGTGGTTAGATGCTGGAATTGTCTACCCTATTTCAGATAGTGCATGTGTTAGTCCAATTCACTACATTCCTAAGAAAGAAGGAGTAACTGTAACTGTGAATGAACATAATGAGCTAATACCTACTAGACAAGTTACAAGGTGGCGAGTATGCATTGATTATATAAAATTAAATCTTTCCACTAAGAAAGATCATTTTCCATTACCCTTTCTAGATCAAATGCTGGATAGACTAGTTGAGAATAAATAATTTTGTTTTCTGGATGGATATATTAGTTATCACCAAATATAAATATCTCCTAAAGATCGAGAGAAAAAAACTTTTACCAGTCCTTATGGTACTTTTTTCTCTTAGAAGGATGCCCTTTGGTTTATGTAATGCCTTTGCTAGATTTCAAAGATGTATAATGAAATTTTTTTGTGATTTAATTGAAAAATGGATTAAAGTATTCATGGATTATTTTTAAGTGTTTGGAACTCATTTGACTGATGTTTAAAAAATTTATCTAAAGTTCTTAAGCGCTGTAAAGAAACAAATTTAGTCCTTAATTGGGAAAATTGCCAATTTATGGTAGCAGGAGGAATTGTATTAGGTCATCAAATATCAGAAAATGATATGGAAGTAGAACCTGCAAAAATTCAAGGGATCGCTAATTTACCTTATCCAAAAAATGTAAGTGAACTTAGGAGTTTTTTAAAGGGATCGCTAATTTACCTTATCCAAAAAATGTAAGTGAAATTAGGAGTTTTTTAGGACATGCTGGATTCTACAAACGATATATTAAAGACTTTTCAAAGATTGCTAAGCCTTTATGCCATTTACTGGAGAAAGATGCAATTTTCAATTTTGATGAAGAATGCCTAAAAGCTTTTAATTTATTAAAAGAAAAATTAATCACAGCACCAATAATGTTTTCACCAAACTGGGGAAAACCTTTTGAATTGATTTGTGATGCTAGTGATTAGGCTATAAGAGTTGTTTTAGGACAAAGATATGATAAAATTTTCAAAGTAAATTACTATAATAGTAAAACTCTTAATGAAACTGAAATCAATTATACAACTAAAAAAGAGTTATTAGAAGTAGTATATGCTTTTGATAAATTTAAATCATATTTAAGTGGAACTCATTGTATAGTGCATACAAACCATTCTGCTATTAAGTACTTAATGAAAAAGAAGGATGCTAAACCTAAACCTATAAGATGGATTCTTATTTTGCAAAAATTTGATTTTGAAATAGTAGATCAAAAGAGGAATAAAAATCAAATTGCTGATCATTTGTCCAGGCTTGAGTTAGAAAAATCACTCTGTTTTGAAAAAGAAATTAATGAACATTTTTTAGATGAAAAACTGTTCGTTATTAATTAGTGGTGTGTTCTGTGGTATGCTGGCATTGTAAACTTTATTGTTAGCGCTATTATACCATATGGAATGACATGCCAACAAAAGAGGAAATTAATTTATGAAGCTAAGACTTATTTTTGGGATGACCCATTTTTATATAAACAAGGAAAGGATCTAATTATTTGAAGATGTGACCATTAGAAGAAACTTATGAAATTACCCAAAAATCTCATAATTCTGATTTTGGGGAACTTTTTGGTGTTGATAAAAAAACATACAAAATTTGTAACATATGTCAACGAGTAGGCAATATTTCTAGAAGAAATGAGATGCCCCTCAATTATATGCTAGAAGTTGAAATATTTGATGTTTGGGGATTGATTTTATGGGACCATTTATACCATCTTTCAGAGATTTATATATTCTGTTAGCAATGAACTATGTATCCAAATGGATAGAAGCTGTTGTTGTACCTCGATGTGATGCCAAAGTGTTGCAAAATTTTTTAAAACAAACATATTTTGTAGATTTGGGATGCCGAAAGTTTTCATTACTATTGAGGGAATTCATTTAAGAAATGCATTAATGGAGAAGTTATTAAAGAAATAACATATAAATCATAGGATTGACACTACTTATCATCTTCAGATAAGTGGTTTGGTTGAATTCTCCAATCGAAAAATTGAAAGAATTATGGAAAAGTCTGTTAATCCAACAAAAATGGAGTGCTCAGTCAAACTTGACTATGATTTGTGGGCTTATAGGACTACATACAGAACTCATATAGGAATGTCCCCATATAGACTAATATTTGGGACTAATATTTGGGAAAACCATATAGGCTAATATTTGGGAAAACTTGTCCCTTACCAGTTGAACTTGAGCATAAAGCATATTGGACGATTAACTAGTTCAATTATAAGTTGAAAGATACTGGTGAGAAAAGATTATTACAATTAAATGAGCTTAAAGAGATAAAGAATGAATCTTATGAGAGCACCAATATTTATAAAGAAAAGATGAAGATGTGGCATGATCAAAGGATTCTTACAAAAAATTTCAGCCAGAGCAACAAGTTTCCCTCTATAATGCAAGGTTAAGATTATATCCAGGCAAACTTAAGTCCAGGTAGATGGGCCCATTTGTTGTGATAAAAGTTTATCCTTATGGAGCTGTGGATATTAAAGATCCTAAGTCGAAGAAAATATTTAAAGTTAAATAGACTGAATCCTTATTTTATAGAGGGTCAACATAAATTTAATGATGAAATGATATTGGGTTAGCCAGAATAAGCACTGGTTACATCGGGCTGACGACTTAAAAAAAAGTGCTTTGTGGGAGGCAACCCATAATTATCAGAGTTTTTTTATTTTAATTTTTGTTTTATGTATGATTAAGAAAAATGGCTAGTACTTTTCAAACTATATGTGTTAACAAAAACTTTAAGACTTTATTTGGTGACCAAGACATGTTAGAATGAGAATTTGGATATTAAGTTGACTAGTGAAAAAATGTGCACTCGCACTTAAGTGTAAGATCCGTGGCATAAGCGCGACAATTTAAACACATGTGTGAAATTAATATTCTAGAAGGTTTAACTGCAAATTAGTTTGTAAAAACGTACAAGGCAGTTTCATATCCATTAGTATTTCTAGCCCTAAAAGTCAAGAGAAACTGATATTTAGATAAAATGTCCTCATGGGAGAAGGATTTGAAGAAGAAGGAAGAAACCATGAAGAAGAGGTTCATTAGTCAAGGTGTACAAGAGATGTATAACAGTTTCTTAGCTGTTAGTATTGATGGGATATCAAAGAAGATCAACAAAATTGAGAATACTATAGCCTTATTAGAGACCAAGGTAATTTAGTTGCATGCACATCTAGAACATATTGGATGACAATTGAAGATGCAATTTAGCCACATAAGTTATATCGAGAAAGCAGATAAGAAGATGTTCATAAAGCAGAAGTGGATTGAAGAAGATAGTATTACAGCTCATCACCACCGTTCGTTTTATCAACTCTATATTCCTAGAGAGACTAATGAAAGACAGGAATTTATTTCTTCGAATAAAGAATAAAATTAAATTTAGTGTTAGAATTTGTGTGTTAGAAGTTGTCTTTTTCAAGTAGTTTAGTGTTTAAGTCTTATTTTTGGTATTTATGACTTCTTATATGTGTTTAATTGTGAAATGATTGTTTTGTATTTTTATTTAGAAAAATTTTCTTATCCAAGTCTATTTTGAGTGAGAATTAAGTATCTAAAGGCATTTGTACTTGTTTTAGAATTAATATAAGTTTTTTTGTGTGAAAATTTGTGTTATTTTTAGCCTCAAATTGAAATAGTTATTATGGATTGAAATAGTCAAATTGAAATAGTTATTATGGAGAATTTTGAGAGAAAAGGGAGTTATAAAAAGTTGAAAATAGTCACGTAAGTGCTATGAGACCATTTAGGGGTGGTTTACTTAGGTAAATAGTGCATTTTACTTTAATTTAAAAATTTTGGAAATCGTGCACTCACATCTATGCGCCACATCTCATGCTTGAGCACGAGCCAACCCGAGAGGCAGGCGCCTAAGTGCCATTTACTCGCGCATAAGTGTCGGCTCACGAAAACCGGTTCTCAAACGGTTAAAAGTGAAATTTCATCCCGAAAATGACCATTTTTAATGCCACCTTCACCTTCGACCTCTCAATTTTGCAATATTTGATGGCTAGGGCACATTTACAGTGAAGATTTCTTGGTGGAATCAAGTGAAATTTGCTAGATCCATGTTTCTTTAGGTAAGAGTTTTACTTCTATGCAAAAGTTTTGAATTTTCACTATGTATTTTGAGCACATTTGGAGAAATTCAAAAATTCACTATTCATGGAGAAAAATGAGAAAAAAATTCTATGGAAATTGCATGGGAAGTGTAGTTTATACTTTTGAAGTTTAGTTTAGTAATTTAGACATGATTTTTGAAGTTATTTTTGGAATTTATAAAATTTGTAGAATGACACCAAGAAAGAAAAGGAGCAAAGGAAAGAGCCCTTGCAATTTGAGTAAATTTGTTAGTTTGAACGCTCAGGATCGGTACAGTGATGCGTTGGAATCACGGAAACTGATTCAGGAGCAATTTTCTAGGAATCCAGGAGGAGACGTAGAGGATTTGATTTTTCACAGACAGTGGGAACGATTCTGTGATATCTTTGTTGTGGTGGTTATTTCTGTTTTTTAGGGAGTTCTACGTGAACCTCCTTAAGGCTGAAGACAACAAAGTCATGGTTTGAGGAAAGCTGGTACCTTTTTCACCGGAGGTAAACAACTTGGTTTATCATCTGCCACCTGATACGTTATATTTTTATGCAAATTATAGTCCGAATGATGCAGAGTTAGATGAGATTATTTCTTACTTTACTGTTGGAAGAGGTTGGAAGAGGACTTTGAAGAGGACTTTGGAAGATCACTAATGAGAGGTGAGTCAACTTCCCAACTTCAAAATTATGTGCACCTTCAAAGTCCTAGCACTATTTTACTTCTACTCGTCTGCTAGCATTAAATCATCTCACTGAAGTGACCAGAGAGAGAACGACGTTAAATAATTGTTTCCAGGAAGGAAAGCTTATCAACTTAGGAGATTTGATTTTTCAGGCTATCATCAGTTCTGCCACTGCCTTTACTATTGCAGGTCTAGGTTTTGCTTCCTTGTTCTTTTCTTTGTGTGAGCAAGCTGGAGTTAAATATGAAAACTAGGAGGAAATGTTGTTACCTCTAAAGCCCATCACTAAGGTGAATGTGAAGACATATTATGAGCATTCTATTTTTGGCTGGCGAGGAGGATATTCTAAAAGTTATGGAATAGAGACGTCTGCTGCTTCTACATCTAGACCATCTACCTCACGTGCTTCTACATCTAGAGGTGAGTCTACTGAGACCCAAGATCAATTATTGCAGAGGATGATGGATCATATTAATTTTACCGCTGATAAAGTTAAGAATTTAAAGCGTTTTGTAGAGCATTTGTAATATGTGTTAGACTATGTGCTTTGGACTTAAGATTTGTGATGTTTTGTTTATTTTTAAGTTGTGGACTATGTGGTGTGGTACTGCTACATTTGCATCTTTGTGATGATATGTACTACGTATTGTGTTTTGGTAATGATAAATATTTTTTTTAATAAAGTTTTGTATTTATAAGTAAAAGTTTTGTATTAACACTTTTCTTTAATAAAGAAAAAGTAGAATTCAAAATTATTAAAGGTCTATCCAAATATAGTAATCCTTGTCTAAAAAAAGGAAAAGAAAAGAAAAAATAAAAAAAAGAAGAGGAAGAAAAAGTGTGGGAGGAAAAGTTTGAGGATTAGTGCCTAATCAAAAATTGGTTCTACATTTGATCTTTTTAAAGTATAAGACTTGAGAAAATCTTAAGCTTATAGATATAATACAGTAAGTAAAAAGAACTAAATTCTAAATTTGGAAGTCTTACAATATTTCTGAATTAGATAGGAACTCATATTTTCATCTTTCTTAACATTAAAATTTCCAAAATTTAAGTTGGTCTCATTTACTGAATATTTTTTCTAAATTGGACTATTATTTTTCTAAATCTAAATTTTAGTAACTCCTAAAAAAACTCATATACATATCATAAATATTTAGTTTTTAAAGATTGAAGTGTCACTTGAGGACAAGTAACATTTTAAGTTTGGGAGATTTCGATATGCCTAAAAAATATAGTGTATTTAGACACATTTTTATACCTATTTTTTAGATATTGCGCTTTAATGAAAGGTATTTTTGTATTTTTATTTTAGGTACAGGTAAAAAGGTGAAAAATGCTTAAAGGAGTGAAAAAGGATCAAATTTGAAGCGAATAGGTGAAAAATGTATGCTTAAAGGAGTGAAAAAGGATCAAATTTAAAGCGAATAGGTGAAAAATGTAAGGTTTTGAATGTTCTAAAATTGGGGAGTTAGTTGGAAAGATTTCACACACCACATATTTATCCTTTTTGTTTTATTTTTATATTGAAAGTGTTGTAAAAGAGAAGAGATTCAAAGGAAGTTCAAGAGTTTGGTGGCGGACTTGACATAAGTTTTTATCTTTTGTTTTAGACTACTTTTGATTTTAATTGAGACTTTGTTGGATGGAAGTTGTGGAGAGTATTCATCTTTAATGTTGGAAAAAGTTATGATGATTTAAATCCATGTACTTAATTTACTTCTTAATTTGGCCAATCCATATGTTAAATATTCTTGTGAGAACCTGTAAGAATCGGGCTGGTAATATCTCAGTAAGAAATTGGAAAAAATCACATGAGGCTGTATGAATGAGATGTAGTTCACATGATTGAGTGCAAATAAATAGGGAAATATTAATTGAAGGCTGCAGAGTTAAATGACTTTAAAGTGACAGGTTAAAGCCCCCAAATTGTTTTTTATATGAGATGTTAGCCCCCAGGTGGAGGGAATCGACAAAACTGTAGAGTGAGAGCTAGTATCTTCCCTGTCTAGCCGGTCTTCAGAAATATTTGTACTTTAAATTAGCTAATGTTCTTTATAACATCTCTAATAAGGGTAAACAATGTTATTGCTCCTATTTGGCACAACACAATATGCATACATCCACAATTAAATTCTTATACTTATTATTGACTCATGATAAGGAGAAAGATATTTTCATATTTAGTGCTTTTGTTGTACAAAAGTTCAAGTTATCTTTTTATGTTTATTCTGTTTTTGTCAAAATATTAAAACTACCTAAAATATTTAAAGTTTTTTTACTGCAAAAATGACTTTAGTTTAAATAATTGTCTTTTTAACAATAGAAAGTTTTCCAAAAAGAGCATATTACATATCTTCCCTGTGGGTTCGATATTCAGGTCTTAATCAAAAAGTCCTATATTACTTTATAATGATATGTATACTTGCATAGTACCACAATATATATAAATTAAAAGTTAAATTCTTCTTTTTCTTCAAGATCAAGTTTTTGGATTTGTTGTGAAATAAGGAAATAGAAGTGAAAAATATAATCAGATTTATTATTATACAGTTGCATATAAGCAGTTTTAGGATCATCGGACATTCCACAAATGCTCCTACGGCTGATGCCTCAATAAGAACTTCGATGTTCCACATCGTGCAACCCTTGTAAACTTTATCTGGAACTACTGGTGGAATCTGCTATCTAGGAAACTCAGACTCGTCCTCTATTCGTCCTCTATAGCAGGCGTACTAATAGCAGGCGTACTAGTAGAAGTCTCTTTAATGCAAGGATCACAGATTTTTCCCTCAAGAATTTGGGTAAGTAAGTTTTCTGCCACGTTCAGGCATCTTTTTTCTTCATGTCGAAAAGCTCTGTGTTTTCGTTGATTGGCATTTCTGCATTGAGTTCTTCTTAACGGTGCATCTGGCAGTCTCTCATCATCAGCACTGACTAGATATCCTATTGGAAAAGTTATCATAGATGACAGGCGACTAGTCCCTTCCATCAGATTTTGTTGTGCTATGCCTCTTTTTCCTCTTCAGCAAGGAATCCTCTTTAGTGATGATCTTTAACAATGACGGTAGCCCTTCTTTTTCTCGACGACTGACCATGTCCATCAGGGGAACCTCATAGTCTACATTGACCTGACTGAAGTCCAAGTTGAAGTCTATGATGTCACCATGAGATGCCCTTTTCTCGTTAAGTGTGACATTACAACCATCCTTGAAAGCAAAAATTAGCTTTTTTCCCGACATTTTTTCTGCAAACACAGAAAAAATCAGTGCGCTACAATTTAGTCGGAACAAGAACAAAACAAAACATGTGTTAGACAAAATATTCATTTAAATGGGTGTGAAGATTATTTATTTATTTATTTATTTATTTATAAATATATATATAAATATATATATTTATATATGTATTAATTATATAGAAATAATATGTAACAATACAGGATGGTGGCGGATGGACCTAGTTGTGCTCTGCCTGTGACTTTTGTATTTTATTGTTATTGTGATGTTTGTGTTAGTTAGTACTTTGTTTTAAAATTCTAGGGTAGGAACTGTTGTGAGTTTTGTGATTTAGTTAGTTTAGAACTTAACTTAATTCTATGTCTTTTGAAAAGATGAATATCTTGCTAACTTAGGTCTTAAATATTAAATATCAGAAACTGCTAACCTATATTTTTCTTTTATCATGTTTGTGAGTTTGTTTTTATGTTAAGATTGTGAAGTCAAGTTAGTGTGTTAGTTTTCTTTTATGTTTATACCCACAGTTTAGAAGTCTATTGAATCTCTACATGTTGAATTGAAGTGAAAATATTAGAAAATTTGATCAAAATTAGTTTTACTCCTATTTTGAGTTTTATACTTGTATCATTACGGTATAAAAATCCTATTAGCAATTATTTTAATTTTTATTCCTAATTATATATATTTGACGTTAAATTGTTTTAACTGTTAAAAATTTAAGTTTGGGGGGATAAAAATTATTTTTAAAACTTGAATTTTATTTGTTTTCAAATGAACTACAAGTGCATTTGATTTGAAAAGAAAAATTGATCATGTATATGAAGTTATATTAGGGAAGTAAAATTTGATTTTAGAGATGAGTAAGTGAATTTAGTTGAAATTTTGAGTAATGAAGAAAAACTTTAAGTAAAAAGTTTTTAGTGTCGAATATGATTAATATAAGTAACTAGCTTTAGTACTAAATATTGTATTTCTGAAAATTTTAGAAATTTAGAATTTTATTTTTATTACTTAAATTTCTTTTATTAAAAATAATTTTTAAAGTTATTATTATATTTATAAGTAAAAGTTTTGTATTAAGACTTTTCTTTAATAAAGAAAAAGTAGAACTCAAAATTATTAAAGGTCTATCCAGATATAGTAATCCTTACCTAAGAAAAAGAAAAGAAAAGGAAAAATAAAAAAAAAGAAGAGGAAGAAAAAGTGTGGGAGGAAAAGTTTGAGGATTAGTGCCTAATCAAAAATTGGTTCTACATTTGATCTTTTTAAAGTTAAGACTTGAGAAAATCTTAAGCTTATAGATATAATACAGTAAGTAAAATTTTTCTTAATAAAAATTTTTAAGTGGAGATAATAAAAGAACTAAATTCTAAATTTGGAAGACTTACAATATTTCTCAATTAGATAGGAACTAATATTTTCATCTTTCTTAACATTAAAATTTTTAAACTTTAAGTTGGTCTCATTTATTGAATATTTTTTCTAAATTGGAGTACTATTTTTCTAAATCTAAATTTTACTAACTCTTAAAGAAACTCATATACATATCATAAATATTTACTTTTTAAAGATTGAAGTGTCACTTGAGGACAAGTAACATTTTAAGTATGAGAGATTTTGATACGCCTAAAGAATATAGTGTATTTAGCACATTTTTGTACCTATTTTTTAGATATTGCGATTTAATGAAAGGTATTTTTGTGATTTTATTTCAGGTACAAGTACAAAGGTGAAAAATACTTAAAGGAGTGAAAAATGATTAAATTTTGAGCAAATCGGTGAAAAATGTGCAAAATTATTTTGGTGCCTAAGTGCCAGATCCGACACTTAAGTGCTAGTTAAACGGAGAATGCCCCGCCAAAGCGCCACTGAAAATTATTGGATGAGTAAATTCGGTTTTTACAAGTTTTGAAGTGGTTTTGAGGCACCTATTGGCTTAATAGGTGGTTACAACCACCATGGATAAAATTTATTGCGAAAGGATGCATCTCTTGGGGAAATACAACGAATCACGACACATTTTGAAGAGATACCAAGTCACCTTTTGGAGAATTATAAAAGAAGGAAGATTGAGAATTTGAAAGGGGTCCTGAAAGTACTGGGAAAGTCTTGAATGTTCTAAAATGGGGGAGTTAGTTGGAAAGATTTTCAGGCATCACATATTTATCCCTTTTATTTTATTTTTATATTGAAAGTGTTGTAAAAGAGAAGAGATTAAAAGGAAATTCAAGAATTTGGTGGCGGACTTGACATAAGTTTTTATCTTTTGTTTTAGACTACTTTTCATTTTAATTCAGACTTGTTGTTGGTTTGATAATTATTTCTACTTTAAACTAAAGTTCGGTTTTGTTTTCTCCATGAATTCTGTGTAGTTTTCTTTATCTTTCCTTTTAAAATGATAAGTAATTAAGTGTCGGATGGAAGTTGTGGAGAGTATTCATCTTAAATGTTGGAAGAAGTTATGATTATTTAAATCTAAGTACTTAATTTACTTCCTTATTTGGCTAATTCATATGTTAAATATTCTTGTGAGAACCTGTAAGAACCGGGCTGGTAATATCTCAGTAAACAATTGGAAAAAATCACACGAGGTTGTATGAATGAGATGTAGTTCACATAATTGAGTGCAAATAAATAGGGAAATATTAATAGAAGGGTGTAGAGTTAAGGGAATTTAAAGTGACAGGTTAAAGCCCCCAACTTGGTTTATTATTTCAGGTTCTGATATGAGATGTTAGCCCCCAGGTGGAGGGATTGACAGAACTCTAGAGTTAGAGCTGTTTTCTCCCCTCTTTAGCCGGTCTTCAGAAATATTCATACTTTAAATTAGCCAATGTTCTTTATAGCATCTCTAATAAGGGTAAACAATATTATTTCTCTTATTTGACACAACACAATATGCATACTTCCGCAACTGAATTCTTATACTTATTTTTGATGCATGATAAGGAGAAAGTTATTTTCATATTTAGTGCTTTTCTTCTACAAAAACTCAAGTTATCTTCTTATGTTTTTTCTGTTTTTGTCAAAATATTAAAATTACCAAAAATATTTAAAGTTTCTTTACTGCAAAAATGACTTTAGTCTAAATAATTATCTTTTTAACAATAGAAAGTTTTCCAAAAAGTGCATATTACATATCTTTCTTGTGGGTTCGATATTCAGGTCTTAATCAAAAAGTCCTATATTACTTTATAATGCTATGTATACTTGCGTAGTACCCCAAAATATATAAATTAAAAGTTAAATTCTTATTTTTTTTCAAGATATTTTTCTTCAGGATCATTTATTTTTTTTCAAGATCATGTTTTTGGTTTTGTTGTGAAATAAGGAAATATAAGTGAAAAATATAATCAGATTTATTATTATATAGTTGCATATAAGTAGTTTTGGCATCATCGGGCATTCCACAAATGCTCCTACGATTGATGCCTGGATAGGAACTTTGATGTTGCACATCGTGCAACCCTTGTAAACTTTATCTGGACCTACAGGTGGAATCAGTTTCTAGGAAACTCAGAATCGTCCTCTATAGCAGGCGTACTAGTAGAAGTCTCTTTAATGCAAGGATCACAGATTTTCCCCTCAAGAATTAGGGTAAGTAAATTTTTTGCCTCATTCAGGAATCTTTTTTCTTCATGTAAAAAAGCTCTGTGTTTTTGGAGATTGGCATTTATGCATTGAGTTCTACTTAAGGGTGCACCTGGCAGTCTCTCATCATCAGCACTCACTAGATATCCTGTTGGAAATGTTATCATAGATGATAGGCGACTAGTCCCTTCCATCAGATTTTGCTGTGCTATGCCTTTTTTTACTTTTCAACAAGGAATCCTCTTTAGTGATGATCTTTAACAACGATGATAGCCCTTCTTTTTCTCGATGACTGGCCATGTCCATCAGGGGACCCTCATAGTCTACATTGACTTGACTGAAGTCCAATTTGAAGTCTATGATGTCACCGTGAGATGCCCTTTTCTCGTTAAGTGTGAGATTCCAACCATCCTTGAAAGCAAAAATAAACTTTTGTCTCGACATTTTTTCTGCAAACACAGAAAAAAATAATAATAATAATAATAATAATAATAATAATAATAATAATAATAATAATAATAATAGTAATAATAATAATAATATGTAACAATACACGATGGTGGCGGCTGGACCTAGCTGTGCTGTGCTAGAGTTTTGACTATCATGGAGCTACTTGGAGGTGCTGTGGAGCTGGGTGAAGAAGCTAGTTTTCTCTGCAAGGGGTCCCTGTGGATTGTGGATTTGGTTTGGGTTTTGCTCGGGAAGACCTCTTTTGAACCTTGTTACTGCTCTATTGCCTTGTTGAAGTTGTTGTTGTTCTCTGCTTTATCTGTTTGGGGTTTTGGCTTTGGTTTGGCTTGGTCTTTTCATCCTTTTGCTGGTTTTCCTATTTCCTACTCTGCTTGATTTTTGGGGTTTTGCTGCTGTTTTCTCCAACTTACTGAGTTTTAGTTTTTTGTTGATTGGGGTTTTCATATCCCAGATTTCTTCCCCTTGGTTTTTGTCTAGTGTCCTAAATGGCCTTCCCCACTGATGTGGATACAGATGCCCAATGGAGTTGTTGGAAGTGGTTTTGAAGTACCTAAATCCTTTAATCATTTCATCTTCCCACAACGTCTTCATGATGCTACTGCTGGGAGGGGGGTTTGCTCTTTTGTCAATCCCTTAGGTTGTCAATCCCTTAGGATTGAAAGAAGGGGAACCTGCCATCATCTTCTCTCCTCAGGAAATCAATGAGCTCAATAAAACAGTTAAGTTTACTCTAGTTGGCAAATTTTAGTATGGAAACCCTAAGATGAACTTGGTAAGGAAGTTTTTTGAGGATTTGAAATCGACAAGAGCATGGAGACTGGGTTTAATAGATGGAAGGCACCTATTAATTTCTTTATTTAATGAAGAGGATTATGCAAGGGTTTTTGTAAAACAAACTCTGAGGATTAATGGAGTTCCAATGAAAGTTCCAATGAAATAATGAAATTGTTGAAGTGGACACCTGAGTTTGATCCTACAAAGGAACCTCCTGTAGTTCCAATGTGGTTCAAATTTCCTAACCTACCTATTTCGTATTACCATCAAAATGTGATGTTCAACATCAGTAGAGTGCTTGGTTGCTCCCTGAAAATTGATGCTCCCGCTTTTAATGTGGCTAGACCAATTGGTGCTAGAGTGGAGTTTTGGTAGAGAGGGACATTCCCCTGCCTGATATAGAAAGGGTGTGGATTGGAACTACTGAAGAAGGATTTTGGCAGAAAATAGTAGTGGAACAAAAATTGTATATTGCCAACATTGTAAAATGTTTGGACATAATGTGGAGAGGTGTTATAGACTACATCCTCCACCTAAAAGAAGAACTTCCGGTGATAGAACATCCAGGCCAGCAGAGACAGCTGTAATAGAATAGGTTGGGAGTGCTGATGCTACTGTTGTTGAGGCAGATGACACAATTAGGATTATACCAAATAATAATGCTGGGGAGCAGGAGGAAGTTATATGTATTAACAATAATTTGAGGGGAAATGCAATATAAGATGATAGCTTACTAAGCATTAACCCAACTAGGGCTGAAGACCATACAATTAACAGTTTGATAGATGTCTTAACTGAAGATTCGCAAGTCCAAAGAAGTAATAAGAAAAAAAAAAGCAAGTTTGATTTTAAACATCCTATGGAGGGACCATCTATTGTGGATCACCATCCTAGGACTAGGGGGAAATGGAGGACCTTCTCTCAATGATAAAGTTCCTAGTTTGGAATATTAGGGGTATTGCTCACCCCTCATCTCTCAAGAGACTAAAAAATCTGGTGAGAGTTCATAAAGTGTGGTGTTTTGCCATTCTAGAACCATTGGTTACTAAAAATTGCCAAAAAATTCAGAAAAAGTTCCCTCAATTTGATCATTTCTCTAATTCTAACAACAAAATCTGGCTCTTTTGGCAATCTGGCTCTTTGTTAGAGCTGAACTTCAGTGGTCTGTTTTGTTAAATCATTCCCAGTTTATTCACATCCAATTATATATTGGAGCTCAAGTTCGATATGTCACCTTCATTTATGCCAATAGTCTTGCTAATAATCAAGCCACCTTATGGACTGATTTAACTCAAATTGGGCAATCTGTGAACTCCTTTTGGATTTTAGGGGGTGACTTAAATTGTATTTCCTCTCTTAATCAAGGAAGAGGTGGTAGACCACATATTGTTTCTGCAATGAATATATTCCATAATTTTCTTTCTGAGGCTGAAATACTTGATTTAGGGTATCAAGGTCCAGATTTCACTTTGAAAAGGTGTTCCATGTGGGAAAGGCTGGACCGAATGCTAGGTAACTCTAAATGGGTTCAAACCTTCCCCTTTACAATCATTTCACATTTGGCTATGGCAGGTTCTGACCACAGGCCTCTTCTGTGTACAATCCAAAATGTTGAAAGGTCCACTAAAGCTCCATTCAGATTCCAAAACATGTGGACTGTACATCCTCAATTTGTTGAAGAAGTTGATAAGGTTTAGAGGTCTGAAGGAGATACAAATCCATGGAATAATCTATGGAAACTCCAGAAGAAAGTGGCAGCATATTTGAAGAAGTGGAATTTGGACACTATTGCCAATATACATGAGAACTTGAATTATGCCCAAAGTAAAATTCTTACGATAGAAAAAAGTTTTCAAAGGTGTTTGAAATCTGAAGCTGACCTTCATAAAGCCAGTGAAGAGTTGTTAATGCAAATCAACTATAATGAACGTTTTCTGAAGCAAAAGGCTCCTGTTACAAGATTTATTGAAGGAGATAGAAACACAAGTTATTACCATGATTGCATTAATTTTAGAAGGAAAAATAAAATGATTTTATCTATACAGGATTTTGATGATAAGTTATTGACTGATGTTGAGACTATTGCTCAAGATGCTGTAAAATACTTCCAAAATATCTTTAAGGAGCAGTCTACTTATAGAGCTCAGATCAAGATGGAACTCTTCTCTGATTGTAATGAATATGTTCAAAGTTTGGATCTAAGTACTATTCCTTTTGAAGGAGAAATTAAAACTGCCTTGGACTCTATAGATGACCATAAGGTGGCTAGCCCAGATGGCTTCACCGCAAAATTTTATAAGGTTACTTGAAATATCATCTGTGGGGAGTTTGTTGATGCTGTGCAAAGCTTCTTTAAATGCATTGATCCCCCTATATACTTTACAGCTTCCACTATAACTTTGATTCCAAGAAATTCCATTAGGGTATGGTGGGGTGATTTCAGACCTATCAGCCTAACAAATGTCATTTCTAAAGTAATCAGCAAGATTATTAGCAACAGGCTCCAACCTCACCTTCAGCAGCTTATCAGCATTAATCAGGTGGCTTTTGTGAAAGGCAGGCAAATCTCTGATAACATTCTATTGCCACAGGAGTTGTTGCCGAACCCTGATAGAAAATGTAGAGGCAACAATCTTGTTCTGAAATTAGATATCCAAATGGCATTTGATACTATTAACTGGAATTTTATCTTGGCTACCTTAAATGCTAGATGTTTCTCTGGGGCCTTTATCAATATGATAAGAAGATGGCTTTTTTGTAAAAACCACTCTATCTGAATGAATGGCAAGAGCCAAGGTTTCTTCAACGCTTCTAGGGGAATTGAACAAGGAGATCATTTGTCACCAACTATCTTTATTCTTGCTATGGATTACCTTTCTAGGCTTCTAAATCAAATGTTTGTCTCCTCTCCTCATTTGGCCTATCAGCATAGATCCAATATTAGTGTGAGTCATTTGTCCTATGCAGATTATATTATTATTTTCTCCAAGGCTACCAAGATTGTTGTGAAGTCTCTTTATCAATGACTTAAGCACTTCCAAAGAACATCTGGTATGCATCTTAACAAACAAAAATGTCAATTTTTTACTAGCTCACACACTCTTCCACAGATTAAGCAATGGATTGCACAACACACTGGGTTTAGCATGGCTTCTCTACCAATCAACTATCTTAGTGTCCAACTAAATAAATGGAGAACCAAGCAAACTCAATTCAATGGTGTTATTGATTAAATTCATAAACAGCTGCAATGTTGGACCAATTACTTCCTCTCAAATAGAGGTAGGATCACCCTCCTTAAATGCATCTTAACTTCCATCCTTTCTTATGCTCTTCAGATGTTCATCATGAAGAAGGGGACTCAAATAAGGCTAGGCAGAATTTTTAATAAATTCCTGTGGGCTGGACAAAAAATGCAATTTCATTGGTTAGCTTGGCAAAAACTTTGTAAGCCTTTACATGCAGGGATTTTCAGCAGCTCAGTGTCATCAATCTTTGAAAACTATAGATAAAGTTTAGAGCCCTAGATAGCCTTTGGGCAATGTTTATGAAGGGCAAGTACTACAGGGAAGTACATCTTAACCTGACTAAGAAGAAAGTGGGTGATTCCAGGCTGTGGACTAAACTATTGGAGGTCAGACACCAAGCTAAGAATCTGTTTATTTGGGAGCTTGGAGAAGGACAAATAAATTTTTGGCTTGATAAATGGGTTTGGAATGAGGAAAGACTACACACCTCTAATACAAACTATGTGACAAAGGTGAAGGAATTATGGAATAAAAATCAATGGAAATGCAATCTACTGGCTACCATCTTAACTGAAGAGAAATTGTATTGGGTTAAGAAAACTAAAATCAATCCTACACAAAAAGATAGAATCATTGCTAGACTGGCTTCCTCACAAAAAATGTCAGCTTATATTTTCCAACGATTATATCAATGGCAACCTGTCATGTGGAGGAAATCTTTTTGAGGAAAGTGGTTAACACCTTCCATATCTTTTTTCTACTGGAGGCTTTGGAAATCCTTACTACCTGTTGATGATATTTTGAAGATGAAAGGGCTTAGGGGACCCTCATGTTGTTGGCTGTGTAGTAAGGATGAAGAAAGTCTGGAACATTTGTTATTTGCTTGCAGCTTCTCCCAAAGAGTTTGGACTGATCTGTTGAATCATCTCAACATTGATACTCTGAAAATCAACTGGCAATATTGTTTGGGGTGTTGGAAAGAATGGCTAGAAGCTAAGTTGATAATCATTCCAGGTGTTGTTGTCTGGTTCATCTGGATGTGTAGAAACCAAGTAAAGTATGACAACATTAAACCTATGGAAAAGACTGTGGTTACGAATTATACTTCCTATTTGTAAAAGCTTATAAAATATCAAAATTTTCTCAAAGTTTTCCAGAAGTGGGTGCCTAATGGGAAAAATATGAAGTGTAGCAAGCCAACTTTGGACCTTTGGACCCCCCTTCTAGAGGGTGGCTGAAAGCCAATACTGATGGAAGTTTCTCTAAGGAGGTTACTGGTGTGGGAGGAATCATTATGAACTCTCAAGGGAAGTGCATTTATTACTTTTCATCTTTAACTTGGGCTAATGATGCACTTGAAAATGAGATGATAGCCATTTACTATGCTATCTGCCTTGTCAATCATTGCAACTGCAAAAAATTGGTGGTAGAGTCTGATTCCATCAGCTGTATCAGAATGCTGAAACATGAAGAAGCAGGCCCATGGAATACTGTTAGGTGGAATAATAATATCAAGAGTATGTTGATCAATGTTGAAGTGAATTTCCAACACATCCTTAGAGAAGGTAACAATCCAGCACATAGTTTGGCAGTACGAGGGAAGGAAACATAAGAGATTGTTGTAGGAACTATACCTCCTACTCATTTAGCTCTCCTACTGCATGGGGACAATTTATCCATTCCTTATCTCCATTGTAGAAATAAATTATATATATACACTGGGATATACACAGAGTTATATATATATACTTCCTACAACTTTTGTAAGAATTTCTTTATAGACTAATTAGATAGGTGAGATGAGAGTGGTTAGAGTGGTCTGGCCACTCATTCTGTAATTCAGTGTTCAACTTAACATGTAAGGAGCCATAGATAGCTCTTTCTTTCAAAAAAAAAAAAAATAATATTACGTAACGGGATGGTGGCGGCTGGACCTAGCTGTGCTCTGCTAGGGTTTTGGCGGTTGGACCTAAGCTTCTTGGAGGTGTTGTGGAGCTCTGTGAAGGAGCTAGATTTCTCTTCAAGGGGTCTCTGTGGGTTGTGGAGTTTAATTGGGTTTTTTCCGGGAAGACTTCTTTGGAACCTTTGTTACTGTTCTATTGCCTTGTTGAACTAGCTAGCTATTTTTTGCTTCATCTGCTTGAGGTTTTGGCTCTGGACTGGCTTTGTCTGTTTCATTTTTTTGTTGGTTTCTCTGTTTCTTGCTCTACTTGATTCTTGGGGTTCTGTTGTTGTTTCTCCCACTAACTAGGTTCTGGTCTTTTGTTGGTTGGGGGTTTTCCAGTTCCTGGTTTTCCCCTTAGTTTTTGACTGGTGTTCTCAATGGCATACCCCATTGATTTTGAAACCAATGCCCAATGGACCAAGGCTACTTTTGTTGAAGTTGTTGGAAGTGGTTTTGTTGTACCTAAATCATTTGATCATTTGGTTTTCCCATAATGTCTTCATGATGTTGTTACTGGGAGGGGGGTTTGCCCTTTTGTCAATCCCTTAGGATTGAAGGAAGGGGAACCTGCCATCATCTTCTCTCCACAAGAAATTAATGATCTCAATGAAACAATTAAGTTTACTCTAACTGACAAATTTCAGTATGGCCATCCTAAGATGGACTTAGTAAGGAAGTCTTTTCAGGATTTGGAACTTACAGGAGCATGGAGGCTGGGAATAATAGATGTAAGGCACCTGTTAATTTCCTTATTTAATGAAGAAGATTATGCAAGTGTTTTTGCAAAACAAACTTTGATCATTAATGGAGTTCCAATGAAATTGATGAAGTGACACCTGGGTTTGATCCTATAAAGGAAACTTCTGTTGTTCCAATATGGTTCAAATTCCCTAACCTACCTATTCAGTATTACTATCAAAATGTGCTTTTCAGCATCATTAGAGTGCTTGGTTGTCCCCTGAAAATTGATGCTCCTACTTGTAATGTGGCTAGATTAGCTGGTGCTACAGTCCTGGTACAGAGGCACATTACCTTGCTTGAAATTGAAAGGGTGTGGATTGTAACTACTGAAGAAGGTTTCTGGCAGAAGATAGTTGTGAAACAAAAGCCTGTCTATTGCCAACATTGTAAAATTTTTTAACATAATGTGGAGAGGTGTTATAGACTACATCCTCCATCTAAAAGAAGAACTTATGGAGATATAGTTACTACTTTTATGCCAGCAGAGACAGCTGTAATAGAAGTGGCTAGGAGAGCTGATGTTGTTGTTGTTGATGCAGATAATAATATTGGGACTGTGCCCAATAGTAATGTTGGGGAGCAGGAGGAAGCTATCTCCATTAACAATAATTTGAGGGGAAAAGTAACACATGATGATAGCTTATTAAGCATTAACCCAACTAGGGTTGAAGACCATACAATTAACAGTACCATACAATTAACAAGACCATACAATTAACAGTTTGACAGATGTTTTAACTGAAGATTGGCAAGTTCAAAGAAGTAATAAGAAGAAAAAAGGCAAGTCTGATATTAAAAAGCCTATGGAGGGCCCATCTACTATGGATCACCATCCTCAGACTAGGGGGAAAGGGAGAACCTTCTCTCAATGATAAAGTTTGTAGTTTGGAATATTAGGGGTATTTCTCACCCCTTTTCTCTCAAAAGCTTAATAAATCTGGTGAGAGTTCATAAAGTGTGGTATTTTGCCATTCTAGAACCATTGGTTACTAAAAATTCCAACAAAATTCAGAAAATGTTCCCTCAATGTACTCATTTCTCTAATTCTAATAATAAAATTTGGCTCTTTATTTGGCATTTGGCTCTTTGCTAGAGCTGAACTTCAGTGGTCAGTTTTGCTTAATCATTCCCAATTTATTCACATCCAATTCTATATTGGAGCTCAAGTTAGCTATTCCACCTTCATCTATGCTAGTGGTATTCCAAATAATCAAGCCACTTTATGGTCTAATTTAACTTAAATTGGGCAATCTGTGAACTCCTTTTAGATTTGGGGGGGGGAATGAGGGGGGAGAAGATTTAAATTGTATTTCCTCTCCTAATGAAAGGAGAGGTGGTAGACCACCTACTATTTCTGCCATGAATAAATTCAACAATTTTCTTTCTAAAGCTGAATTATTTGATTTGGGTTATCAAGGTCCTAATTTCACTTGGAGAAGGGGTTCCATGTGGGAAAGGCTAGATAGAATGCTAGGTAATTCTAAATGGGTTCAAACCTTCCCCTTTACTCTCATTTCTCATATGTCCATGGCAGGTTCTGACCACAAGCCTCTTCTGTGCACAATTTAAAATGTTGAAAGCCCTAATAGAGCTCCTTTTAGATTTCAAAATATGTGGACTCTACATCCACAATTTGCTGAGGAATTTTCTAAGGTATGGAGGTCAGATGGAGAGGCTAATCCCTTGAATAATTAATGGAAACTCTAAAAGAAGGAGGCAGCACCTTTGAAGAAGTGGAATTGGGACACTATTGGCAATATCCATGAGAATTTGATTAATGCCCAAAGTAAATTTATTTATATGGAAAAGAGTTTTCAAAGGGGTTTTAACTCTGAAGTTGACCTTCATAAAGCTAGTGAAGAGCTGCTAATGCAAATCAACTATATTGAATGTTTTTTGAAGCAGAAGGCTGTTGTTATCAGATTTATAGAGGGAGATAGAAACACAAGTTATTACCATGCTTGCATTAACTTCAGAAGGAATAATAACATATTTTTATCTATCCAGGATTATGCTGGTAAGTTATTGTTTGATGCTGAAACTATTGCCAAAGATGCTGTAAATTACTTCCAAAATCTCTTTAATGAACAACCAACTTCAAGAGCACAAATCAATATTAAACTCTTCTTTGATTGTAATTAACATGTCCAAAGTTTGGATCTAAATAATATTCCCTTGGAAGGAGAAATTAAAGCTGCCTTGGACTCTATTGATGACCATAAGGTGGCTAGCTCTGATGGCTGCATTGCTAAATTTTATAAGGCTACTTGGAATATCATCTGTGTGGAGTTTGTTGATGCAGTGCAAAGCTTCTTTAAATATATTGATCCCCCTAGATACTTTATAGCTTCCACTATAACCTTGATTCCCAAAAATTCCAGCAGGGTAGGGTGGGGTGATTTCAGACCTATCAGCCTAACAAATGTCACTTCTAAAGTAATCAGCAAGATTATTAGCACCAGGCTTCAACCTCACCTTCAGAAGCTTATCAGCAATAATCAGGTGGCTTTTGTGAAAGGCAGGCAAATCTCTCATAACATTCTTTTGGCTCAGTAGCTATTGCTGGAACTTGATAGAAAATGTAGAGGCAACAATCTCATTCTGAAATTAGATATCTAAAAGGCATATGATAACTGCAATTTTATCTTGGATACCTTAAATGCTATGGGTTTCTCTAGGGCATTTATCAATGTGATTAGAAGATGGCTAGTTTGCAACAACAACTCTATCTTACTTAATGGCAAGAGCCAAGGTTTCTTCAATGCTTCTAGGGGAATCAAACAAGGAGATCCTTTATCACGAACTAACTTTATTCTTGCTATGGATTAACTTTCTAGGCTTCTAAACCAAATGTTTGTCTCTTCTCCTCATTTGTCATATCAACACAGATCCAACATTGGTGTGAGTCATCTATCCTATGCAGATGATATTATTATTTTCTCAAAGGCTACCAAGAATGCTGTGAAGTCTCTCTATCAAGGACTTAAGCACTTTCAAAGAACATCTGGTATGCATCTTAAACTAACAAACAAAAATGTCAAATTTTTACTAGCTCACACACTCTTCCATAGATTAAGCAATGGATTGCACAACACACTGGTTTTAGCATGGCTTCTCTACTAATCAATTATCATGGTGTCCAATTAATTAAAGGGAGAACCAAGCAAACTCAATTCAATGGTGTTATTGATCAAATTCAGAAACAGCTGCAATGTTGGACCAATTACTTCCTCTTAAATGGAGGTAGGATTATCCACCTTAAAGGCATCTTAACTCCCATACCCTCCGATTCTCTTCAGATGTTCATCATGAAGAAGGGGACCCAAATAAGGCTAGGAAGAATTTTTAATAAATTTCTGTGGGCAGGACAGAAAAAATAGTTTAATTGGTTATCTTGGCAAAAACATTGTAAGCCTTTACATGCAGGTGGTTTGGGCTTTAAAGATCT
Source organism: Phalaenopsis equestris (assembly GCF_001263595.1). Classification (NCBI taxonomy): domain Eukaryota; kingdom Viridiplantae; phylum Streptophyta; class Magnoliopsida; order Asparagales; family Orchidaceae; genus Phalaenopsis; species Phalaenopsis equestris. Next base: position 304,609 of record NW_018164887.1, read on the forward strand.
TTAGCATCTATGTTTTATTAATCTTTGTAAACTATGGATAAAGTTTAGAGCCCAAGATAGTCTATGGGCAATTTTTATGAAGGGGAAGTACTGCAGGGCAGTACATCCTAATTTGGCTAAAAAGAGATTAGGTGATTCTAGGCTATGGACTAAACTACTGGAGCTCAGACATCAAGCTGAGGATTTATTTATTTGGGAGCTTGGAGAAGGGAAAATCAATTTTTGGCTGGATAAATGGGTTTGGAATTGGGAGAGACTATCTTGTGACACCTCTAATCCCAACTATGTGACAAAGGTGAAGGAATTTTGGACTGAATATCAATGGAATTGCAATTTTCTGGCTACCATCTTAACTGAAGAGCAGATGTATTGGGCTAAAAAAATTAAAATCAATCCTACACAAAAAGATAGAATCATTACTAGATAAGCTCCCTCATAAAAAACTTTCAGCTTACATTTTCCAACAATTCTATCAGTGGCAACCTGTCATGTGGGGGAAAATTATTTGGAGAAAGTGGTTAAGAACTTCCATGTGTTCATGTGGGGGAAAATTATTTGGGGAAAGTGGTTAAGAACTTCCATGTGTTTTTTTTTTGCTGGAGGCTATGGAATTCCTTACTACCTAGTGATGATATTTTGAAGATGAAAGGGCTTAGGGACCTTTATGCTGTTGTTTGTGTAGTGAGGCAGAAGAAAGTTTGGGACATTTGTTCTTCTCTTGCAGCTTGTCTCAAAGAATTTGGATTGATCTATTGATTCAACTGAACATTGATACTCTGAAAGTCAGCTGGAAAACTTTTTTGGGGTGTTGGAAGGAATGGTTGGAAGCTAAGTTGATAATCATTCCATGTATTGTTGCCTGGTTCATCTTGATGTGTAGAAACCAAGTAAAGTTTGACAACATTAAACCTATGGAAAAGTCTGTGGTTTTGAATTGTACTTCCTTTTTCCAAAAGATTATAAAATATCAAAATTTTCCCAATGTTTGCCAGAATTGGGTGCCTAATGGGACAAACATGAAGCTTAGCAAGCCAACTTTGGTCCTTTGGACCCCCCCTCCTCTAGGGTGGCTGAAGGCAAATACTGATGGTAGTTTCTCAAAGGAGGGTGCTGGTGTTGGAGGAATTATTAGTAACTCTCAAGGGAAGTGTATTTTTAACTTTTCCTCTCCATCTTGGGCTAATGATACACTTAAAACTGAGATGATAGCCATTTACTAGGCTATATGCCTTGCCAATCAGTGCAACATCACAAAATTTGTGGTAGAATCTGATTCCATCAGCTGTATCAGAATACTGAAACATGAAGAATCTGCCGCATGGAATATTGTTATATGGAACAATAAAATTAAGAGTATGTTGATCAATGTTGAAGTGAATTTCTGACACATCCTTATAGAAGGCAACAATCCAGCACACAGTTTGGTAGCAATCCAGCACACAATTGGGGAAGGAAACAGAAGAGATTTTTGTAAGGACTATACCTCCAGCTCGATTAGCTCTTCTTCTACATGAGGACAAATTATTCATTCCTTATCTTCACAGTAGGGACTGAATTATATATATATATATATATATATATATATATATAT
>NW_018164887.1:306344-337335 GCF_001263595.1 Phalaenopsis equestris
ATATATATATATATATATATATATCAGGAAATAAAAGAAAAGGAAGCCTACGAAAGTTACAGTAAATTCTAAAAGGATGCAGAAGAGGATTCCAAAAAGCAAAAAAAAAGAAAAAGCTCCACACAAAAAAATTAATTGGTTGCCCAATTCTGAGGTAAGGTATGTGAAGCTTGTCTCTCTGTAACAGGTAAGCAAGCATTGGGGGTGGGTTAGTAGAAACATCCACCAGATGCGAATCTGCTCCATCAGTAGCTAGATAGTTTGTTGGTCTATTACCTTCTCTATAATTAAAGTAGTAATTAAATCTTATCTCCGTGGTGAGATGATGCAACTTTGTAATCCATTGCTGAATGTGCCAGGGAGGAAGCTTTGCCTGTCATGTAATCTACTAGCTGTGAAAAGTCCACCTCAGCTTGGAGGTGTGTCCACCTATTACTAACTGCCATATTAATGCCCAATAAAGGGCAGCAGTCTCAGCTTCAATAGCATCTTCCACATTGATTTGGGATTCATCATGCATCTTCCCTTATGATTTCTAAAAACCACACTATTCCTGCTGTGTTTACAGAGAAACTTCCATTTGTGTTGACTTTAAAAAAAGGGTATGGAGGTTTCTCCCAATAGACCTTGATAAGACTGCTGCAATTATGCTCATTACTTTTACTGTTCTTCAATATATTATGATCTCCAAAGGATCAGCTTCCTAATGTAAGCAAGGCAATTTGCCACATTTTGCCACCATCGTTCCTGTAGTTACATTAGTATCTTCATGTTTAATTTTGTTTCTAGCAGCCCATATAAACCAAGAAATAATGAAAGGAATTATTCCAAGATTAATCCCTTTCCATTCAATGCAGCATTTCTTCAATTGATCCCATCCAAGATTGATAGTGTTAATTTGAAAATTTATTAGTAATGCTCTCCAAACATTTTTGGAGAAAGCACATTGGAAAAAGAGGGGGTTAGGAATTATAGTTGGCATTTAGAGGGTCCCTTCAGCCCTTTTAACTTAAGTATGTCATATGTTAGTATGATGTTATTCAAAACTATCCAAGAGAAGAAAGCCATAGAGGGAGTTAGGAATTTGTTCTATAGTTCCTGACCCCAAGGAGTTTTCTCCCATGTATACATCTGATTATAGTTTCCTTTGGTCAAACTTTGAATTGAGTTAGAATTAAGAACCACTCTATCTTTTCTATTTTCGTCAAATTGAATTCTGTGGCACTTCTCATAGATTGTTCCTGTAGTACAATTTGTAGTAACTCCTCATACCAAAAATGATCATCCCAGCAATTCTTCACCAATAGGTTTTTGTCTTGAATTTCTTCCAAGGGTGCAATGATGTCCTCTGGACACCATTTATTCAGCTAGAAATTTATGTTTCATTGGCCCAATTCCCATGTATAAAGTCTTTCAGCCCTCTCCTTCACGTTCAGCATCTGTTTCCAGATCCTAGAATCTCCAAGTTTGGCCCCCTCCAGGTTAAGATGTTTAGTTCTGTAATATTTGGAGTGCATGAATTGGGCCCAAAGATTGTCATTCTGTCTGAACTGCAACCACAATTTACACATGCTAAAATCTTACAACTGCTGGCGTCCATTGAATACCAATCCCATAGCATCTAAAATTTTGGCCACCTTCTGCCAGCTAGCCCAAATCATTTTTTTTCTTTTGTTATACCATAGGATTCTTTTGAAATTTCTTTCCATCATCAGCTGAGTGCTTCTCTTCATCACAGCCACTTGTAGTTTGTACATCAGGAAGGTGGTGAGAATGCTCTTCAACAAGATTATTCTGGCACCATTGGACAGGAAAAAGTTTGTCCAACTTTGAAGAGTAGTAATAGTTTTATCCACTATTTCATCAAATTGTATTTGTTTATTTCTTCCCTTTTCTAAATAAAACCCCAAGTATTTAAAAGGAGTATTCATAGGAGTGAAGCCAGTGAGCTCAAATGTCCACTGTCTGCATGCAGTGGAAGCTCTCTTGCTGAATAAGATATGACAATTAGCTTTATTCATTTCATGACCAGAAGTATGTTGGAATTTTTGAATACAATCGTAGAGAGTTTTGATAGCATTTTTGTTGGCTCTAGAGAATATCAGGATGTCATCTGCATAAATAAGATGGCTAATATCTATTTTGGATATGTTGTGATAGATGTTGTAGTCCTTCTTAGTATCAGGTTTGTCTATAAGTTTAGATAGAAAATCCAGTGCAAGGATAAAGATGGTTGGGGATAAAGGGTCTCCTTGACTCAATCCCCTAGTAGCATTGAAAAAAACATGAGTTTTGTCATTTATCAAAATAGTATTTCCTTCTAGCCACCTTTGGATAGTTTGGCAAGAATCATTTGTCAAGCCCCTGGCTTTAAGTATCTCGAAGTTGAAACCCCAATTGAGCATGTCATATGCCTTCTTTAAATCTAGTTTGAAAATCATGTTGCCTCCCCTGCAAGGTTTCTTTAAATTCAAGAGAACTTCTTGAGCAATTAACACATTGTCCCCTATACTCCTACCCTTCACAAAAGCAGCTTGTTTGAGACTAACTATATGATGGAGAATTGGTTGAATTCTCATAACCAGGATTTTGCTTATAATCTTGCTCATAACATTATTAAGGTTGATGGTTCTGAACTGACACCACTGTTCTTTCAGGGAAGATTTGGGAATGAAAATAATAGAAGCAGTGCAAAAGTAATCAGGTAGAGAATTACCCTAAAAGGAATGTTGTATAGCTTTAATAACCTCATCTTTAATGACCTCCCAGGCCTTCTTTTAGATATCAGTAGTGAACCCATCAGGTCCAGGTGATTTACCACTATCTTTAGAAGAAAGAGCCCTTTTAATCTCCTCCTCTCCATGAATCTCAGCAAGGTTTACTTTGGAATAAAATTCCTGGTCAGCACGGAACAATTTAGAATCAACTTGTTGCCTGTCAGGTAAGCTGTACTGCATAAGCTCTTGACAGTAGGCCACATGACTATCAACAATCCCTTTTCCATTTCTAATCCAGTTGCCCTTGTTATCTTTGATGTAGTGAATAGTGTTGCATTTTCTTTGGTACTTTATGAAGCAGATAAAACACTTTTCAGAGTGTTATCCTCCCTCCATTGGATAAAAAAGAATTCTCCCATGCTGGAAGTTTGCTTTAAATCTTTTTTATAATGTGATCAAACTGAGAATTTTTTGTTCTTCCTTTGATATGAAGTACCCTTAGATATTTCACAGGAAGCTGGCTATTAGTAAAGCGTGTGAAATCAGAAACCCATGCCTTTAACTCATTTTTGCATTGTTTGCTAAGGATGGAGATGCACTTTTTCTTATTTAACTTCATACCAGAGACATCTTGAAAAATCTCCAAGCTTTCCAAGAATAATCTAACAGCAGATTTGGAAGCTTTTGAAAAAATAATGATGTCATCAACAAAAGCCAAATGATTGATTAAGGTGGAAGATCTATGGCTATAAAGGGAGTGGGGTTTCCTGGTTGCCAACTCATTCAAGTTTCTGGATAAGTAGTCAAAATCCAAAATAAAAATTTTAGGGGAAAGGGGATCACCTTGTGTGATACCTCTAGATTCATTGAAAAACCCATGGGAAGTTCCATTGATGAAGATGGAATGGAAATTATTAGTCAGCCATCTGTTGATTGGAGAGATAAAGGAACGGGAGAAACCTCTGACAATCAGAACTTGTTCAATAAACTTCCAACTTTGTTTTTTTTTTGGGAGTCATTTTTTCTTTTGATATCTAGTTTGAGAATTAAGTTACCTCCTCTAGTGATTCTTTCCAAATCCAATACCAACTGTTGAGCCAAGAGCACATTATCACACATTATCAACAATACTTTTATCCTTGTCTATCCTTGATGAAGGCTGCCTGATTCCTGCAGATAAGCTGATTTAAATGAGGTTGTAATCTATGGACCAGGACTTTGCTTATTATCTTAGATATAATATAAGTGAGGCTAATGGGTCTGAAATTTTCCCATCTGTGAGGAGTTTTTTCCTTGGGAACCAAAGTAATAGTAGATGAGGAGAAATATTTGGGGAGATCAGACCCCCAGAAAAAGCTTTGGACTGTAGCAATGACCTCATCCTTCACAATCAGCCAGGCCTTTTATAAAAATTTTATAAAAATTTGCTGTGAGCCCATCAGGTCCAGCTACTTTTGTGCTGTCAATAAAGTTCAGAGCTTCCCATATTTCCTTTTCATCAGGAATATCAGTGAGAGATAGGCTTCTGGTGAACTCCCTTTCCTTATCAAACAAGGTATATTAAATGGCAGGTTGAGAGGTAGGAGTTTGTTTGAAGATATTTTGAAAATATTGAACAGCATTATTAGCTATGCCATCAGCAGTAGCAATCTAGTGACCCTCCTGAGAAAGAATTTTATGAATTGTATTGCATTTCCTCCTATAGTTATTGCAAGCATGATAATATTTAGAATTTCTATCCCCCACACAAAACTTCATTCTATTGGTTTTCCGAGCATAGAATGCCTCTTGCATGTTGATTGCCTCCAGCAAATGTTCTTTAGCAGACTGAATATCCATTTCAGACCCTATGCCAGAGGACATGAGCTGTTCTAATTGTAATACCTTCTGTTCAGCCTCAAGGACTTTATTATTTATGTTCCCAACCACCTCCCAATTCAAATTAGAAAGATGTTTGCTGAATTTTTTATGTAAAAGCCAAAGTTTTATACCAGGGATGTGATGATGAACATCAGTCCAAGCCATTGATACTTGATTGTGAAAATCCCCATGCATGGACCACATATTGAGATATCTGAACTTGGCCTTACTTTTAGAAGTGTTGGAAGATATTTGAATAAGTAAGGGTCTATGATCAGACCCACTCAGAGCCAAGTGTTGGACAGAAGTATGCAGGAAATCTCTGAACCAAAAATCATTCACCAAAACTCTATCCAGCATCTCCCAAATCTTCCCCCTTATCCAAGTGTACTTAGGGCCAATAAATCACAAATAAAAAAGTCCTGCAGACTGAATGTTATCATTGAAATGTTAATAAAATTGAAATCAGGAGATCTCCCACCCTTCTTCTCACTAGGTGAAGAGAGGCAGTTGAAGTCACCCCCAACAATCAATAAATCCCTTATAGAATAGCTGAAATCTTGTAACTGTTGCCAAAGTTCCTGTCTAGCAGTGGATTTCCTTTTATCCAGTGATTTGCTGCCTCTTCCTTATATCAGATAGCTCCCTTTTTTTTGTTGTTTTGAGAGGTTGCCTCCTTTTATAGGCCCTCTTTCTTTTCTCTTTGTTACTCATTTACATTAAATTTAATGAAATATAAATATATATATATAATCCATCTCTATATATTATATATAGAGATGGAGGTGGCGACTGGCTTGGTGGTAGCTCTGCTAGGGTTTCCATGGACTGCCTGAGGTTTGTGGTGGTTTCTAGCTCTTCTCTGATCTTAGTTTTCCTTTTTCCTTGGGCTTTCTTTTTGCCCTGGAAGCTTCTTGCTGTTTTTTATGAATTTTCTGCTTCCAAAAAAACTTCTTTTTTTCAAATTGAAGTCGGGTTACTTTTTCATTGATGTGGAGATTAGATGTCAGAGCAAAATAATGTGGATTTAGCCACTAATATTCAATGGATAAAGGCTACTTTTGTTGATGTTGTGGGAAAAGGCTTTGACAATAGTAAAGACTTTGATGACTTGGTTTTTCCTCAAAGTTACCATGAGGTGGTTGACCCGATCAAAAAACCTTTGAGCAGGAAGAGTGGAAAAATGGCTATTTTCTATAATGAAGAGGACATCCAAAACATGACTGAGATTTGTAAATTTACTCTCATAGGTAAATTTCAGTTAGGTCACCCAAAAATGGAAGATATAAGAAAGTTTTTTTATGGCATTAAACTTAAAGGAGCTTGGAGAGTTGGCATCATTGATGGAAAGACACATTTTAATCAACCTAACAAGAGAACATGATTATGCTAGAGTTTTTTCTGAGGAGGTTCTACGGATTGAAGGCAACACTATGAAGATTCTAAAGTGGTCCATTGAAATTGATCCTAGTAAGGAACTTCCAATAGTCCCTATATGGTTTAGACTTCAATGATTAAAGATTCATTTTTTCAATCATAAAGTTCTGTTTAATATTAGACAGGTTTTGGGTAAACCCCTAAAATTAGATGTTCCTACTTTCAACTTATCTAGACCTTCAGTAGCCAAAATCCTAGTTGAAAGGCACATAACTCTTCCAGTAGTTGATGAAATATGGTTGGGTACTGAACACAATGGCTATTGGCAAAAAAATTTTTTCTGAACAAAAGCCATATTATTGCTCCCACTGTTGTATGTTTGGATACAGATAATAAGTGTTTCAAACTACACCCTCATCTCAAAAATAATAATCCTAGGGCCCCAAAGAATGCTGATCTGTCGGTGGACTCTTTGATGGAGCATGTGAGGGAAGGGGCAATTACTGCTAACAATCCTGATTCTCTCAATTTTGGGAATAAAGCCAGGGTAACTACTGAGATTCACCAGGTCCCTAATACTGGCTTGATTATTGAGAGTGATAATGTAGACAAACTGTAGGTCATTGCTAGTCCTAAGTATCATACTCTTCTGAATGAAATTATTGATAGCAGATATAATGATGAAGCTGGCCCTTCAGGAAGTCCCCAAAAACCATTTGCTGTACAGGTCATAGATAGTGTTATTACAGACACTATTCAGGAACCTATTAATTATGTGCCCCAGATTTCTCAGCTGGAAATTTGTGAGGTAGTCCATAAGGATTATAATGTGGACTCTACTTTAGTTAATGATTTATAGACTGCCTTGGTAGATGAATGGCAGACCAAAAAAATAAGAAAAAAAAAGGTAACTAGGATTTGAGCATTGTGAAGGGAGGAACATACTCATTCAGAGACAGAAAAACTCATAATGAAACGAAGGAGGCCATGGAAAAGTCTAGGAGTGGTAAATCCATCTCCATTGGATGATGAACCTTTTGTGTTGGAATGTTAGGAGATTGGCACATCCCAAATCCCTTAATAGACTTATTGCTCTGAATAAGATGTATATGTTTTGGTTTATGGCTATTTTGGAGCCTATGGTCTCCAAAAACTCCCATAAAATTCTTAGAAAATTTTTTCATTTCTCTCATTTATCTAATTTGAACGATAAAATTTGGGTACTTTATAGAAAAGAAGTTTTGTGTCAGATTTTGTGGGATCACCCACAATTCTATGATATCAAGTTTATCTTTGGGGGTCAGGAGGGGCTAGCCACCTTTGTTTATGCTAGAAGTTCATCAAGGGCCAGATTGGAGCTTTGGGAGAACATTCTTATTATTAGTATATCCTGCAACTCATTATGGTTGGTGGGTGGGGATTTTAATTCCATTTCAGCTCCTTCTGATAAACTTGGAGGCAATCCACCTAACACTAAATTTATAAACTACTCCAATGATAATATTTGCTTAGCTAACTTGTTTGATCTTGGTTTTATTGGTCCCAAGTTTACATGGAGAAGAGGATCTTTATGGGAAAGATTGGATAGAATCCTCATCAATTCTCTTTGGTTTTGTGAGTTTCTACACACTTATGTTCAACATCTAAGTATGAGAGGATCAGATCACAGGCCCTTACTTATCACTATCTCTGCTTCTCCAATCAAACATAAGTATAAGCATAAGTCTAGCTTTATATATCTCAACATGTGGTCTTCTAACCATGATTTTCTTAATCAAATCTATTTGGGGTGGAGATATTTTCACCACTCTAATCCTCTGATTAAACTATGGATGCTACAAAAGAAGATTGGTAAACTATTGTCTAATTGGAACAGACTATGATGGGGGATATCAATTTGAAAGTAAAGGAGGTTGAAAAGGAAGTGAATGCTTTGGAGACTAGGCTGGAAAACATTCCTGTTACAAAAAATGATCTAGTGCTGGCTAATATAAATCTGAGGAATGTTATTTGTATGCAGGAAGAATTTTATACTCAAAAGGCTGCCAAGACCGGATTTTGTGAAGGGGACAGAAACTTTGTGAAGGGGACAGAAACTCGAAACTCTAAGTATTTTCATGCTTGTATCAAATCTAGGAGGAAATGCAACACCATTCACAAGATTAGGGATCCCTTTTGGCAGTGGATTAAATATGAAAACTTAATTGCTGCCAGTGCTATTAAATATTTCCAAACTCTCTTCACTCAACCTCCAGACTTAAGGCTTCCAATTAACCATGATCTCTTCGGTAAAGATCAGAGTTACACAAGGAACTTAGACTTGGATTCTATTCCTAGGGAACTTCAAATTTGGTCAGCTTTGACCTCCATTGACAGCTCCAAAGTGGCAGACCTTGATGGATTTTCAGCAGATTTCTATAAGAAAGCATGGAAGATCATTAAAAATGATATTATTGAGGTTGTGCAAAGTTTTTTCAGAGGGATGGATCTGCCTAAGTATTTTAAAAGCTCTACTACCACCTTAATTCCCAAAAACAACTCCAAGCTCTTCTGGGACCATTTCAGGCCTATCGGTCTTATTAATGTTTTATCTAAAATTATTAGCAAGGTGATTTCCAATAAACTGTAGCCTCTTTTACATCATCTCATCAATGAAAATCAGTCAGCCTTTGCACAAGGGAGAAGCATGGTGGAGAATGTTCTCTTAGCTAAAGAATTAGTCCTGGATTTGGACAAAGAGTGTAGATGTGAGAATCTTATTTCAAACTTGATATCCAAAAGGCTTATGATACCATACATTGGGGATTCATGGAGGAGGTGATATCTGCAAGGGGATTCTCTCGGTCTTATATTTCTTTGATCCGTAGGTGGCTAAATTACAACTACCATTCTATTTTCATTAATAGGAAGTCTTAAGGTTTTTTCACAACATCTAGAGGTTTAAAGTAAGGTGATACCATACATTGGGGTTTATCCCCCACTATCTTCATAATTGCTTTTGATTATTTGTCTAAATTCCTGAACCAATTAATGTTCAAATCTCCTCACTCACTTTATATCCACAGATCTAACATTGTTGTGAACCATTTAGCTTTTGTTGATGATTTTATTGTATTTGGCAAAGCTATTAAACCTGCAGTTAAATTGCTTTCCAATGTTTGAAGAAGTTTCAAGACTGCTCTGGAATGAAATTTCATAAATTGAAATGCCAAGCAGTGTTTAGTAAAAGAGTGAAACCTGATATCAAGAATTGGATTTCAGAACTTACTTGCTTTTGCACTAGCTTTCTTCCCTTGAAATACATGGGGACTTTACTGCTTAAAGGGAGGACAAGACAAGTCCAATTTGATGGAATTATTTTAAAAGTCCAAAACAAACTTAACAACTGGTCAAACTCTTTCCTCTCTAATGGGGGAAGAATTACCCTCCTCAAAAGTATCTTGGCTGCTCTTCCATCTTATATTTCATAGGTATTTGTCATGAAGAAATCCATCCAATCTACTATTGAATGAACTTTCAATAGATTCCTATGGGCTAGTCAGAGAAAGTAGGGGCATTGGGTGAAAAATTTGTGGCAGCAGTAGAGATGGTGGGCTGAGGTTTAAAAGCTTCCAGCAGATTACCCATACCGACTTTTGTAAGCTCTGGGTTATGTTTAGATCACAAAATTCTCTTTGGGTTAAAGTCTTAAAAGGAAAATACTGAAAAGATCTGCATCCTTCTCTTGTGACTAAGAAATTGGGGGATTGAAAGGCATGGAAACACATGCTAAAGATGAGATTTAAGGCTGAACAGTTATTTATTTGGGAAATGGGAGAAGGGAGGCTCAATTTGTGGCTAGATAATTGGACTGGAGAAGGCATTATCACTCCTTTACCTTGCTCTTCTTTCAGCCTTGATAATATGGTCTGATGGCCGCATTATCACTACCTTGGTGGCCGACCTATGGTCTGATGGAGGTTGGAACCAACAAGCTCTTCAGAACATCCTTGATAATAGACAACTCGATAAAGTTCTAAAAGACCTATTGACAGATCCAAGAAAGATAAACTTATATTGAAAAAGAAGGTATCTCACACTTTTTTTGCTTTAATATCTAGTTTCTACTTTCCTCAACAGGAAGATTCCTGAAGTAAATGTGTTTGAAACAAGTTCCTTTCTCCTTCTATGGCTTTCTTCTCTTGGAGATTATTTCATGGTTTCATTCCCACTGATGATATCTTAAAATTAGAAGACTTGAGAAGCCCCTCCAGATGCAGCCTGTGTAAAACTGAAGAAGAGACTCTCCAACACTTGTTCTTTAATTGCTCCATTATTTAACAAGTTTGGCAGATCCTTTTGCCTCGACTGAAACTTAATACTATTCAGTTGTCCTGGTATGACTTTTTCCTAAGCTAGAAAGATTTGCAGGCCCAATCTCTACCTCTCATCCCTTGCATCACTGCTTGGTTTGTTTAGATGGCTAGAAATAAACTGTAATATGATGAAGCCCATGTGGATGCCACTACCATTGCCACCAATTGCTACTGCTATCTGCAGAAATTGTTGTCAAAGGAAGCTTCCTGAGATCCTTTGCATAACCACCACCAGCTTCTTAAGGAAAATCCAGTTTGTTCTTGTTCATTGGAGCTGACCTCCTAACGGTTGGATCAAAGTTAACACTGATGGAAGCTTCATCGCTCCTAATGCAGGGGTTGGAGGGGTATTCAGAAATGACTGTGGGGAATGTTTACTCTACTTTCAGTCTCCTGCTGGGCTAAGGACCCTTTGGATGCGGAAGCTCAAGCTATTTTTTGGTCAGTGTTCATGGCCGAAAAATGCAGCTGGAACCAATTAATTGTTGAAACAGATTCACTGACCATAATTAACGTTCTTGATGGAAGGATACCTACCCCTTGATATCTAATTTATTAGATTAGTAGCATATAATCCTTGAGCCTGGAACTTAGGATATCACTTTCTCATACATATAGGGAAGGTAACAGACCTGCACATTGGCTTGCCAATGTTGGCCTACACTCTCAGACTCCCTTGATAGATACTTGTACCACTCTCTTTCCTTAGATTTACTGTTGAAAGGTGATCTTGTTGATCCACCTTTCGTAAGAGTTTTTTTTCCTTAACTTTTGGTAAGTGCTTTGTTTTTACCTTCCTTTTTTTGTAACTCTTTTCTTTTTAATGAAGTAGGAGCCTCTGCCTCCTTTTATATATATATATATATAATATTTTTTTAGTATAATGTCAAACTTAAAAGTATAAAGGAGAACATCAAAGTATGCAACTTCAAAAGTTTTCATTTTATTGAGGTTAATTTATTACAGAATTTTGGACTCAGTCACAGACGCTTGGTTAAATCAATAATCCCAGAACAATCAAAATTTTATAGTCTTATTTTTTGTAATGTCAACTTATATAGTATGTCTCCAAACATTGTCCATTGATCGGTAGCATAGACCTTTCACCTCGAAAATCCACCAGCTTGTATGCTCCTCACAAATAGACCTTTTTTATGATGAATGGTCCCTCCAAAGTTGACTCAAATTTTCCACCTATCTTGCGACATGCAAGAATAGGTTTTTTGAGAACAAAAATGAGGTCACCAACTTTGAAAGTCCTTGGGTGGACCAATTTGTCATGACCTTGTACCATCATTGCTTGGTAAAGTTCGAAATGTTGTTGTCCTTCTAATCATTTTCCCTTAAGTCATTCTAATTCTTCAATTCTGAGCTTTGCACTTTCTTTCATTGTTATTTGGTTGGTGACAATGACTCTGAGAAACGGTGTCTGAACTTTTAGCAGCACTACGACCTCCGACACATATACAAGCACGTCAGTTGTACATTGAGTGGGAGTCCTGAACGTTGCCCGGTAGGCCCACAAAGCTTCTAAAATTTTATTATGCCAATCTTTTTAATTTTTATCAAACTTTTTATTTAGAATCTATACCAATGTTTTCTTGAAGGCTTTAGCCAGTCTGTTTGCCCTAGGATAATAGATCGTAGAGTACCTCAAGTCTATCCCATGTCTTTTGATGAAGTTGTTGATTTTTGTGCTCTTGAAGGCTACCACATTGTCGAAAATTACTTTGCATGGTACTCAGAAATGCTAGATGATTTGAATTTTAAAAAATTTAAGGATGTGTTGTCTTGTAACCTCTCGTGTCGGCACTGCCTCTACCCACTTGAAGAAGTAATCTGTAGCGGAAAGAATAAATCTATGTCCCTTAGAGGATGGAGGGTCTATTGGACCTATTATGTTTGTGACCCAACACTCGAATGGACACGAGGCAATAGTTGGGTGTAGCACATTCGGAGGTTGTTGTATGACTACCCCATGCACTTAGCAAAGGTGACACCTTCTAGCTGTATCCAAGCAATCTAACATTATTACTGACCAATAATATCTGAGACTTTTGATCTTCTTTTTCATTTTTTGTCTTGGCTCGTGAGATCCACACAATCTAGCATGTACTTCTCTGAGAAAATTCTATGCTTCGGGTCTGATTAGGCATCACAGCCACATCTGATCGAATAATCTTCTATAGAGGACATCACGCACTAGAGCTCATGAGATAGCTCTTCTCATGATCTGGTATGCCTCAGACTTGTCTTATGACGGTTTTCTAGTTTCTAAGCATTCTATCAATGGCTTGCGCCAATCTTCATTAATATCAGTAACTACAATCAACATTCCTTTTTCCTTTTTAGGTTTGTGTAAATTGTCAAGGTCAATCTAAGACAAAACTCATCGTCCTTGTACTGTAATATTGATGGAATCCTCTGGCGGACATACTAGTTTCTTTGCAATTTTTGCTAAAGCTTTGTCATTGGTGTTATTTCCTCGACGAATCTAACAAGAGTCACACTAGGGATCTGTTCCAGTATCTTCATTGTGTATTGGTGGTATTATGCTAGCCTTGGCTTCAAAATTTGGTATTTTCCAACAACTTGTTGGATGGTCAGCTGCTTGTCACCATAGATGGAAATATCTGTTATATCCATTGAGATTGCTAATTCCAATCTGGTGATTAATGTTTTGTTTTCTGCTTCATTATTTTTACAGGGCTCTGTCAGGTGGTAGGAGAATTTCAACATGCCCTTATATGGCGTGACAAATATCAGACCAATTCCTTCTTTACCAGCATAACTATTCCTAATCCTTTCTCTTTTCTGGATTACGAGGCTCCATCAAAGTACATTTCCCAATGCCTACCAGTGGATGGTTCTACTTATAGTATATGTTCATCTGACAACTCATCATTAAGCGGAGACTTAGTTGGAAGTGGGTGTGTTACAAGAAATCTGCTAAAATTTATTCTTTAATAGTGCTGAGGAGAACAAAAGTTATATGGAATAGCAATAAATTCATGACCACCTTGCTAGATGTCTGGAAAGTGTTGGTCAGGTCATTAAATATCATAATGGATTAACTTTTAAAATAAGTTTAATTTTATATCAAAAAGTTATATCTTATAGCAATTAATTCATGACCACCTAGCTAGACATCTGGAAAGTTTTGGTCGGGTTATCAAATATTACAATGGATTAGCTTTTGAGATAAAGTTAATTTTATAGCAAAAAATAAAGCTATATAATGCTTCTCAATAATTGGATATCTTACCTCCGTCAGTACTAGAAGTCGACCTAAGCAGTAGAGTGCATTTTCCTTACCCTCATCATTAACCTGAGCCAACAGGGCTCCGACAGAGTCGTCTAAGGCCATAGTATATTATATCAACGAATTTATTGAGATAGGGGTTGCTAAAACAAAAGGTGTCATTAAATATTTCTTAATGTCCTTAAGGTTCAACTGCCATTTCTCTTCCCAAACAAATTTGGCATCCTTTTTAATTAATGCCGAGAAAGGCTGACACCTCCCTGAGTGATTAGAAATAAAACGTCTCAGATATGCAAGCTTCTGTTAGAAGGAGAGTAGTTGTTTCAAGGTTTTGGGAAGAGGCATTTCAAAGATAGCTTTAATCTTATCTGGCTCGATCTCGATTCCACGATGATGGACAACGAATACTAGAATTTTCCTAGAGGTGACGTCGAAAGCGCACTTTAAGGGATTTATCTTGAGATTATATTGTCATAATTGAGATTATATTGTCATGTCATAATCATTTGAACACGATCCTCAAAATATACAAATGGTCTATCTTTTGTTTACTCTTGATGACCAAATCATCCACGTAGCATTCCACTTAGTTATGAATGTGGTCGTCAAAGATCTTCGTCATTGCTTGTTGATATGTTGCCCCGACATTCTTTAACCCGAATGGCTACAATCGGTGTCCTGAAAAATGTAAGTGTTTAATCCTCTGGAGCCATCTTGACTTGTTTATATTCTGATGATCCATCCATGAAGAAGAAAATCTCGTGTGTCAAAGGGATATCCTCCATTATTTATAGTATCAGCAAAGGAAATTCATCTTTTGGACAGGGTTTGTTTAAATCTCTGATGTGACAAATAAACCAATTTTTCCTTTCTCCTTCGGGACTGCTACAATGTTAGCAAAAGACATGGGGTATGGTTCTTCTCGTGCAAAGTTAACATCTATCAATTTCTTCACCTCGACAATGACTTGTTTCTCCATTTAGAGGCATATTCTTTTGGTAGTTCTTTTATAGGGTTCATATCTTCATCCACTCCGAGCTTATAAACTGCAACTTCTGGGGACAATCCTGACATTTCATCATTAACTCCATGCAAAGCAGTCTTTGAATTCTGATAGTAACTTGATCAGTTTTGAAGATTCTTCATTGCCGAGTAGAGAACTTATAAACGTAGGTTGGGTTTTTTCTTCAGTCCTGAGATTAATTTCGTTTAGTTCATCAACAGTTGATTTTATTTCTTCCTAAAATTTTGGTGGGGCGTCTTTTATTAACTGATCTTGAGAGTCATCCTCTACATCAAGGAAATCTTCTTCTGACCCGTTAGTAACGACCATACAAAATTCTGAATCATCAACTGGTCCTACAGTACCAAATTTGAAACCCTCTTACGAGTTAGGAGTTTTACTTTTAACATTCCATAATTTTTTAAAAAGTTGTAACTTATCCTTTGGTGTTTGTTTTGAAAAATGTCCCTATTGAATCAACTTTTGTACATAAGGAGAAAAGTAACCAAAAGGTAATTCTATTAATTCATTAACTCCTCTTCTAAATTTACATTATTTTTAAGATTATCAGAAGTAGAAGCATGGTAAAACTTGATCCGCTTTGAACCAGCACTATGGACTTCCTTGACCTCTAAACTCACAACCTTTTGAGGGTTGATTGGAATAAGGGTTATGGAATTCACATAATGGTTGATTCGATCATAAATCGACTCATATTCCTTTTTCTCCACATCTTTCAAGGAGATCTCATAATGTGATTTCTTATGTTTATTGTCATCATTTCTTTTTTGGAGCTTTCTTCATCATTAGTGTTGATGGTCGGGTTAGTTGATCCAATAATCATATTGGTTCTTTCTCATCCACGTCCCCGACCTCTACCTTAAGTGTGCGAACTACTAGAACCCCCACCAACTAGTTGCAAAAGAGTGGTGAAAGATTGTTGAAGTAGTGATGAATGGCTTTGCCTTTTTGATCCATCTAAATATTCATTTTTATTTGTCACCATCTCATGAGAGAATATAGTTCTATTTAGAGGGGCATAGTAGGTCGCGTTTTCATGAATGCCAACTTCATGAACTAAAAATGGTAGTGAATCTACCTTAATGCAATATACTTATCCTACATCATAATATTTGATGCACTGATGTAGAGAAGATGGAACCATGTTGTGCTCATGAATCCACGGTCAAACAAGTAAAGCCTTGAAAGAGGTCTCGACATTGATGATATGGAATTTTGCAATTGTTACTAGTTCTCCAACTTTCATAAGCAGTGTAATCAATCCAAGGGCTCCTTCTTCCTTCTAACTAAATCCTCTTAACATCATTTTCTTGGCTACAAGATCTTAAGCATCAATATCAAAATATGTCAATGTCTGTAGACTCATTAGGTGGAGTGATACTCTAGAATCTACCAAAACTCTGGACAATACAAATCTGTCGATATTAACAAAGAAGTAGAGTGGTCGATTGTGGTCAGCAGTACCGAGCAACAGTTCTTCATCTATAAAAGTTTGCCCTGGCTGTTCATTTAACTAACAAACTTCATCCAAGGTTGTGTTGGCCAAATGAGCTAAGCAATTCTTTGGGTTATGCAAGGCTGCAACCAGAGACTCTCTCATCTCCTTTGACATGATCAGAGCATCGTAGATGCTTATTTTGGTTGGCAACCTCCTAAGATGAGATAACATGTTATAGCTTCATCATTGTAGGAATAAACCATGCTCTTTTGTTATATTCATGATGAGCTAACATGTTGTAGCAAACGTAGCCTATAGGTTTTGGTATAGCTTCATCTTTGTAGGAATATACCATGCTCTTTCGTTTTGCATGGGTCAAACCTTTCTTATTTTCTATTCATAATGATCCTCTTTAATGCAACTGCTAGCTAGACTGGCCATATTGTTGTCTTCCTTACCGAGCATGTTATGATGATGCTGCGAACTTTGATGAGAATGTTTTGCTTGTATCTTCATAGGTTGCTTTCCCTTATCAATCGTTGCTACTGTCCCAGACTTCTTCTCAAATATTCAGGATGTTCTGGTCTTTTCTAATATCTCCTAAGTATCCATGTGTTTAACTTCCTCTTGCAAAGTGCTAGCTTTATTGAGTAGTTTCTCGAAATATGTGATGATGAGTCCCTTAAGCATCTATGCTACTGGCCCATGGATGATTTTGAGTAGGATCTCAATTGCATGATGTTCATGTAGCTGCGGTTCATATTTTATGCTAAGGTTTCTCCAACATAAGTTACAAACTACTAAAGTCTTATTAGTCTTTTGCCTTTCTATCACGAGATCTTTAATAGAAATATTACGCTGTGCTCCAGCAAATCTCTTTACAAACAACTATTCTAACTCGACGAATGTCTTCACTAATCTGTTGGGCAACTCGACATACCAATCAAATGCTATATCTAACAGGTTGCTGACAAACTGATGAAAAAACAAGGCTTCGTTACCACTGTAATTACCATAATTGGATTAGAAATGTGCTATATGTTGTCTGGGATTTCAAATCCCATCAAATATCTTAAAGTTTGGTGACACAAAACCCTTAGGGTAGGGTACTCCATCAAACTCCTCCGAGTATGGTCTACCCTTTAAAATCAATGTGCCACCCTTATATTGGGCTAAGGCCTCCCAAACTCAATCGACCATTTGTTTAAATTCTATTTCTGGTATGAAACTTAATGGAGAATCCTTCTTCTGTTGATCTTTGTTTATCGAGGCAACTTCCCTTTTTTCATCGGTGATATGTACAATCTCTAGCTAATTTACTTCTGGAGAAGCTAACTATTGTGCTTAACTATTCTGGAGAAGCTAACTATTGTGCTTGAGACTGTCCATGAACTATAGCCATGGCAGCCATGGAAGTGGCCATCTCTCCATCCTCTTCTCCATTTGGCTAATTTGCTCATCCATTAGTATAACAACCCTACACAGATCATCTACAACATTCTCTTCAATGATAGGTTGGGTGTTGCGTGCAGATGCAATGACTCTGGTTTTGATGACATGAATATCCATGAAGTCTTCATTGAGATGGTCATTAAAGTTAAATTCTTCATCATTATCAACGAAAATCCCATGTTCTCAGGCTAACTCGGAAATCTCAACCCTGAGCTTCTCAACCTTTTTTTCGATTATTGATTCTTGTATTACCTGGAGATCTGGGGGACTATGCTGAACATTTTCCATTTGTTCCTCCAACATGGTAGCTCCTTTCTTCACTCCATGTTCCCGCTCTATGGGCTCACTCAACTGTATTCGTACGGTAGCCTTAGGTACCCATACCTTTTTCTTCAACGGTTATACCTTGAGAGGGGGTGTCTCAACAGAGGCATCAACATGTTGAAGAGAGGTATGCTTCACATGGTGCAGAACTGATACAATACCCAATAAACATTTCATTTTTTCCTTCATAGCTTTAGAAATGTCACTAAGACTAGTAACTGATAGAATTCTCAGACCTGAACGTGACTTAGTCGGTCGATGGCCTCTAGGTCCTAAAGTAGCAATAATATAATCGGTGATGATGATGGTGGTATAAACTCTGCTTTCCAGTTGTAACCTGATGGGAATGTGAGCAGGCAAAGCTTCAGTTGATCTTTGTTATCGTCTGGCAGATCTGACATCTCTTAAAATTTCTTTCTACATGCGAGGGGATATTGTACATCCCATTTATTTAAGTAATTCACTGACTGAAAAACCAACCTTGGTAGCTAATCTCTGAAATATTTTATTAACTCAGGTGATAAGAGTGGGCTTCTTCTTCTCCCCACCATGTTTATGAGGTAACGGTCAAGTAACAGTAATCTTCTGGATACTTTCGCACCGATTGGTGTCCAATATGGGATGGAACCTACTCCCTTTTTAAAGTGGATAAGTTTAAGAAAATCCTAGTTCCTCAAGGTGAGGATATTCATCAACAAACATTTCTTCAGAAATCTGGGCTTTAGCAACCCTCAAGACTTTTCGACTGCAGTTTCTTCTTTGCGATTGAGTTAATGGCACAGTTCTCGAACTTGATCCAATTTCAAAAACCGATGGCATAATAGTAAATCCTTCAATTGTATCTTCAACGATCATGGCCTCTTTTCCCTTTGCAGAAGTGGGAATGACAGAGTTAGCAAGTACCGGGGCAGTAATTTTAAGCTTCCTATAGGAAGGGAAATCCAGAGACAATGAAGGCTGAACTCAGCTAACGACTCCTAAACTTCTGGAGCGGTAACTTTCATTATGACAAAGGGATCAGTTCTAAGCATGACTTCAAGTTCATCAAATTCTGCTCCAAACTTGATTGTAGGGGCAATGTTGTGGGCATCACGGCTCGTTGGTAGGTTGCAAGAAAAAGTGAGCATAGGGAATGCCATTGCAGCAACTTCAAAATTAAAGCCCTAGGTTAGTTATTTAACAAATACTTTGTAATTCTAGTACGAGCACTAGAAGTTAACAATGGTCGATCTATAGACTGGGCAAGTCTTTTATTTTAATATTAGTTTATGAAAAATATTTTAGGATTTAGTAAAAGTAACTTTGAAAATAGGAGAATTTAATTAATTATATAAAGAAGGTTTAAAGAGCATGCACAACATGACACAATTCGATTAAATTTACAAAATAACAAACTAAACTCAAAAGGTAAAGTGAAGTTTAGGACCAAGTGCAGGATCAACTTCACAACGCAAAATGCCCAAGTGGAATTAGTCCACCAACACTCTTATTAGCTGTCCAACACCACACAAAAGATAAAGTCCTAATGAACTTCTGAACCTCTCTATCCAAAGGTGATTGAACATACTATCCTGAAGTCCAAAAGAGTTGATTGTACTTAGCCAAGAAAGAAATGGGTGAAGTATGCCATTCAAAGAAGGGTAATATAGTCCATAATTGACATGGACACATTACCAATATTTGAAGAAAATATTTGTTGATTTAAATGGAAAGAGAAACTAATCCTAGCGGAGTCGCCATAAGCTGGTAGACACTTTTTTACGAGGGTCCAGTGGAAGCTATCGGTCGCCAGAATTGGAATCCCGCCGCCTGCTTCGGCGGGACATTTTAATTTACATATTTATAATTAATTTTAGAAAAATATGAAATAAAACTAATATGATATCTTTCAATGTTTATATGAAAGAGCGCTGCACCTCAAGCTATGTATCTACCCCAAAAGATAAACACAGGACATGATAAATAGGCTAAATCAAATAAAATAAGAGAAGTATGACATCTGTTTGGTCTGCGAAACCATTTTTATTATAAGCTGACAAGTTCCCTTATTTTTTATGGAAAATTAAATAGGTTTAATATTAAGTTGGGTCCTCAAAAGTTTCTTATAAAGGGAAGCACTTAAGTTAATTAAATCTTAGATAACCGAAGTCACGTAAGAAAACTCTCAAAAAATATCTGAGGATATTGTCTTGAAAAAGGTCAAAGGATTAGGACTTTTCAACGATATCGGACAAAGAGGTGTCAAAATGGGAATGACTCAAATTTAGAACATTTATTTTTGGAATCCAAATGAAGAAGAACTATGGGATGTCACAGATCCTGAGAAGAACCTCGGAGACTTCCCAAGTTATCTTATGGTTTGGCTTCAATTTGGAAAATTTGGAAGAGAAATATTTAAAGAGAAATATTTAAATGTTTCATCTTGCCCATTTTATTAATTAGGGCTTACATTCATGTGAAATGATTACAAAAAAAACCTGAGAGATATGAGGATTTAGGTCGTCATGAACGACAACCTCGAAATCCTAAAATAAGTTAGGGCTTCTATATACTATAGCAGAGCCATACAAAGGACTAAAGAGGAGTTGAGGATTTATGTCGCACTATGCGGATGATCATGAAATCCAATAACTTGTTTAGTTCTAATAAATGGTTTAGCTGGAGTAGACTTGTTTTGCTGTTGAAGATGGCCATGTTGCCTATAAGGCTAGGTCAAAACTCCTCATCATATCAAGTTTAAGTTTTCTAATGTGTCAAGTCATAATGTCAAATCAAGTGTTTCCTAAGGTTATGGTTATTTACATATTATTGAGAATAATAAAGTTGAATAGAGTGAAATCGGTTAGGATCCTACGGTTCCCTCATTCTGACACCACTATTTTCTTTTAGATTCACTTAATCTAAATGAATTTACTAAACCAAATTTAATGTGTTCCTTACTTTCATCTAGATCATGGGAATTCTCATTAGCAACCGTAGGTTACCTCATCCGAGGGATTTTTGATTATTCAATAGAGACATTTTAATTTAGTTACAATTTTTATTTTGTTTTGTTTGTGATTAAGTTTTGAGTTGTCTTATATTTTGACTCTTCTGCTGATGAATTTTACCTTGTTTAATTTATAGTTTTGGTCTCAATATTGAGGCTATCCTAAAAGTTTTAGTTTTGACAAACAGGGTGACTTTGTTATTTAACATGCAAGTGTACAAGCAGGAAACAAGAGGTACAGAAAGGTAAATAAAAGTAAATTGTAGTGCAATAACTTAAAAGCATACTTGTCCATCGCGTTCCTCCACCTGAAAGGCCGCTCCTCCATCTGAAAGGCTAGCTTTGGCAATATGTATATAATTTTTCAAGGAATTCAAATTATAGGAGTAGATGAAGGTATAGATACCAAACCGCAAATCATAACTTTATTGAGTCTCAAAAGTTCTTAGTGGATGATTTTAGAGTAAAATATAACAAGTTCAATTTTCCCTTCAAAATATTCAGGAAATTTCTAAGTGCTCGGAGGATGACCCTAAATCACTGTGAAGATTTCTTGAAATATTTCGAGTTCATTTTGAACTTATCATACCGTTTTATTAATCATTCAAGGTTAAGCTAAGGTTATGCCACTGCTCAAGGAAACTTGATGTTTTATTTATCCCAAGACTAGCATTCTCAATTAATCAATTGTTATTTCATTTAAGAGTTAGGTGGTGGATGCCTTTAAGGCAAATTTATGTAAGTAAAGGTTTTGGTTTCCAAAGTTGAAATCGGGCTTGTAGTGTAAAAAAGTGCTAATTATCAGTCATGTTATCTTCTAAATCTGATCAAATGAGTCTAAATTTTAAGCCTAGGGCACTACCAAGCCCTAAACAATCACAGTAGGTGAGATGGTAACTTAATAGAATTTTGAATTAAATGATATGCGTTGTTATTAAAATATCACGTTGTCAACAATTAATGGCTTAAAATTAATGAAATGTTATCTTTCTATCTCAAACCCATCACATGAGAATCATTTAATTTTAATTGACTTCTAAGTCATGATAATTAAAGCAATTACAATTTTGTTCTTATTATAGAAATGGTGGTAAGTGAGTTCGTACCTTTTAATTTCATTATATTTCAATCATACAAACATATTCATTAGGATTAAAATTACTCATCTTTCCTTTGATTGATCCTAAATCTTGATTGAGGAACCAAAACCTAAAGTTACTCCTTCGCCTTTGGGGCACTCCACCTCATAACTCGTTAATCAAAATTCTAAAGACTTCGAGAATTTTCAGAGTGTTCTATCCATTGGTCAATTAAAACATTAAAGGAGAAAATGTGGATCTTGAAATTTTAATTTAATTTAAACAATTATTTAAATTTAAAAGGTAGTATTTTCAAGGTGGCTCTACTTGACTGTCTGAACTAAAGTTTTTAATCATGAGAAAATTATTAGAGGTCCCCTTAGGTCAAAGAAACACTTAGGCTAAATTTCATGATTTTTTTTAATTAAATCTTTAATTGAACTTTGTAATTATTATTGATTTCTATGATATAATTTGAATGGAAAAGATGTTTTATTTACAAAAATTGTTTTTAATATTTTTATTAAACCGCTCTGAGGCCTCTGAGGGCAGCGAACTCAGAGAAACAAATTTTCAATTTTTAAAATTTTTAATTTATTTGTTATAATTATTTTAGTAGGAAAATAAGGAAAATTCATTTTAAGCTTTTTAAAAATTTATTTTTTAATTAGAAAAATTAAGAAAAATATCATGACTTTTATTAATTTAATAAAAAATTAGGCACATTTTAAAATATTTTTGTATTTTTGAGATTTATAATTATACTTAATTATTTTAAATTCAAAATAATGCTAAAAAATCAAGTATTTTCTCAAAAACAAACTTTATTTTTCTTAAGTGCTACTGATCACAAGGAACTTAGAAAAAAACACTTTTCATAATTTTTCCAAATGTATTTAATTTAATATAATTATTTTTGTAAAAAAATACAAGGTTTCTTAGAAAACCAAATCTAATGCTTAAACATTGTCAAATAATTTTTAAATTTTTACAGTGGGTAAATATGATTTTTATACATAGTGTGGAATTACTTTTGTCAATTTTTTATTAGCACTTAATTTACATAAATTAAGGCAAGACATACGGATTTAATTAACTACAGAAATGTACAAGATAATTTAAATTATCATGACATTTTTCCTAAGCTTCTCTGACCATAAAAAATCTACTAAAATTATTCTCATAGTTTTCCAAGTGGTATTTTAATTTATGTACTTAAAATAAGTCAAAATAGCCATCTTATCTTAAAAATAACGGTTATAAGCATAGAGATGACCTTTGACCTTGGAGCCATCTTATCTTAAAAATAACGGTTATAAGCATAGAGATGACCTTTGACCTTGGAAAATTAGAGAACATCCCCTCTGTCATAAGGAACGAACCCTAAAAGTTTCAAGCTATGGTGAGCAATGCTTGATCATAATGAATTAAAATACTCTAGATAGTATGTAATTTATTAAAAATCAAAGTGTTAAGAAATAATTTTTATTTTTGGTCTATATTATTTTCCTTTGTCACTGAGCAAGAAGGTTATTTTATTTTATTTTTATGATTTTTCCGAAGTAAGATAAGGAGTTTTAAAGTTCTAGTATTTAAATAAATAAAATAAATCTTGATTTTTTTTATTTAAACGAGCGACACCACCTCAGCCTTAGACGGCTCCGAAAAGCCACATGGTGCTCTGCCATTCAACACCGCCAGATACCTTAGCGCCTCCTCAGCGAATTGTTCACGTATCATCTCTTCATCCGGCTTCATCATGACAGTCCATTGAATAAACGCGCGATTGGACAATAGTCGTTCTTCGTCCCCAAATGAGCTAAGTCGAGAACCGTTCACACTCAAACGTTAAGATCTTCATCTGGACTCAAAAATATCGGATGGGGTTTGTTCCTAAATCTTCATCTACTCATTACGAGCATATTTATACGGCTTATATTGTATGAAATACATTGAGTATGTATGGAGAATCAAAGTAGGCTCGGATTAGGGTTGAGATTGAATACCTTTGTCTGAGAGGGGAGGCCTCAATCAGATGGTTTTGGCAGCTTTGATTTGATCCAACAAAACTCCAGATAAATTTCTAAGGGCTAGTGAAAAGTCTAAGTATGATTTTGATCAAACTCAATTTCAAGGGTTGGTCTAAAGCTAGGTTAGAGGCTCTCTGTGATGAGGCATTTAAGGGAATCAACTTCTCTCACTGATAGGATGGTGTGTGCATAGTTAGTTAGAGTTTGGTTCACTGTGGAACTGTGGAGAAATCTGTCCTAGTTTTGGGCCAAATTTCAATGAATAAATTGGCTCTATAGAGTGGGTATGGGTGGCTGAGAGTAGGGGGATTATTACACTTAGGAAGGTTTGAAGAAGCTCTAGTGAGATTTAGGCAGAGTTTTCCTAAGGTTTCAAGCACTCTCCTCTTAGACTATGGAGAGCTCCATTTATATCCATGGTTGCCTGGTGGAACTCAGGACTAGGAATTAGGTGCTAAAGCATGCTGAGGTGGAGGGAAGAAAAGGCTCTAGTGGCCAATGGGAGTGAGCCAAGTTAGGGAGGTTTAATTTTAGGTTTTTTCCACTTAGGGCTCCCTTGGATTGGTTGTTTTTGGTGGCTGAGGTGGTGGCTAGCTAGAGTCTGGTTTCCTTTGAGCGTAGGGAGTTTAGGGGGTGCTTAATTTCTATTAACTCCCAAGGCTATGCAATGATGGAGATGGTATTCCAAGTTAAGTCCGAAAATGGGTAAAATCCCTTAAATCAAGGGACCATTGGTCCATAGCTCTTCTAGGGTGGGCTAGGTGAGACTAGCCTGGTCACTAGACTCTATTTGGTGGTTGTGGTGTCATTATTTTTGTCACTTGGGCATGGCTTAATAAATTTTGGTGCATGGGCTCAAGTTGGGTTGTATTGTCTTGAAGTTTGGTTTGGGTTAGGATAGCCATGACATTGAGCCCAATTGATTGATCAATTTTTTGTGGATGATTTTCATAAAGAGTTTAGAAATCATTTGGTGTGATTTTGACATAACTTAAAGGTCAATTTGAAGGATTTTGGGAATTTGATCAATTTGGGGATGTTTGGTTAGACTTAGGTTTAGGTTGAGTTAAAGTTGGGTAAGTTTTAATTGAGACTTCAAAAAGTTCTAGGTTCGTGTCATGATAAGTTCTCAACATTAATTGGGTGCCAATTTTTTGGTTTGGTCATTCAATTTGGGGACATTTGGACACATGGCGAAATTGGGTAAAATTTTGGAATTTTGGATTTGAGTTGAAATTGAGTAAATTTGAAGCGTGACCAAAGTCAATTGAGGGTGCAATTCGGTGTATAGATATATTTCAAAGAGTTTATGATGTATAATTGGAGAAATTGGAAGGATTTGGTGGTTCAATTGAGTGGGATCTTGGTTTTAGACCAAATTGGGTCTTTTTTGATTTGGGTTAAAATTGGACTCAAATGTGGGTCAATTGGACTTGAATTTGGTTTAAATAAAGTTTGATAATAATGAAATTGAGTTTAGAATTGAAATTAGACAAAATTGGAACCATATTGGTGGACATTTGGGGTGAATTGTGGGAAATTGAGCCTTTAATAGGTAATTTGGGGCTTTTGGTCAAATTTGGTCAACTTGATAAAATTAGGTTTAATTGAAAGGTCCAAATTAGTTTTGGAGACATTTAAAATGATTTTGAGGGCTTTGGGAAAGTTTGGGCCTCCAAGGGAAATTTTATAATTTTTGCCAAATGAGGAGGGTATTTTGTTAATTTTGGCAAATTTGGGAAATTGTAGGAAATTTAGATGATTTCAAATGGTTTGAGATGATTTTTGAACAAATTTAGGTATTTTGGGTGAAATTAGGATTCTTTTCCAAATTTGGGGTTTGAGGGTGTTTTGGTAAATTGGGTACATTTGGGAGGTAAAAGGCTAACTTTGGTATTTTGGTGAAATTGAGGTGCCAACCACCCTATTTGAGCTGTGGACAAATGAAATCTTCCACGTTGGGTCTTTCATGTACTGGTCTTAGCTAGGCTCTAGCCTAGGGCTAGTTGGTCTCGGGGACCATATACATGAGTCTCCCAAAGGTTTAAGGGGTCAAATTTAAGTAGGATCAAGCTTAAGGTAGTGAGTGGAAGTGTAATGTGCAAGTGAGTGACAAGGTATGCACCAACTCAAGACCAACATCCAGGGTCGTCCCTAAGGCCAAGCCATCTTATGGGTATTCCTCTTGAGCGCCCTTGTATTGACCCGACCTACCAAGTGTTAGAGGTGAGGAACAATAAGTGGAACTTCAAGTTGAGAGAAGAGTTTAGAATTTTTAGAATTTCTAATGGTGAGTGAGGGTCCCTTTCTAGTTTTCTAGGAATAGTTAATAGGAAAGTCCTATGGTTAGACCCTAGGCTACTAAGGAGGAAATTAGACCTCAACCAAAAGTGAGGTCAACACTTATACTTTCAAAAGATTAAATGTGGAACCAATTTTTTATTAGGCATTAATCTCAAGCTTCTCCTCCCTTTTCCAGCTTTCTATTTCTTTTACTTTTCCTTTTTCTTTTTATTTTTCTATTTTTTTATCTTTTTCAGGTGAGGATTGCTATATTTGGATAGGACTTTAATGATATTGAATTCCACTCCTCCTTTCCTAAAGCAAAGTTCTGATATAAATCTTTTACATAAAAATATAATAATAGATTTAAAAATTATTTTTAATAAAAGAAATTTCAACATTGAAAATAAAAGTCCAACCCTTCTAAATTTTCAAAGATACAATTTCTCCAACAAAAGATAATTACACAATATTTATCATTTCTACTCTAAAACCTTTTAACTTTATCTTTTTCTTCATGACTATAGGTTTTAACTAAATTCTCTTACTCATTTCTACATTCAAAATTTTACTTCCCTAATATAACTTCATATAAATAATAATTTTTTTTTTCAAATCAAAATCAAATTTAGTTGTAGTACATCTGACAAAAACAAAAGTTTTAAAAAAAATTTCCCCCCCCCCCCCCAAACCTAAATTTTTAATAACATGGAACATTTTAGCATCATATTTATATATTGGTAGAAATGAAAACTAAAAATAACATGCTTAGAAGAAATTTTTATATCCTAAATATACTTATACAAAAATTAAAAATAGGAGTAAAAATTAATTGATCAAATTTTAATTTAACTTTAGCATATAGAGATTCATTCGACTTCAATACAGTGGTGGATAACATAAAAGCAAACAAAAACACTAAATGAAATTCACAACTGCAACATAGAGAAAATACCTGGTAATAATATGAAAATTTTAAACTTACAGTTCTTAAGTGAAAGTAATATTCTAAACTTTCTTAAAGTTCAGGATTAAGTTCAAAACAGAGTAGCAAAATATACTAGACAACAGAGTTATCATAATCACTACAAAAAAAAACAAAATATAACTCCTCACAATAACATAAATTGATCACAACAATGTCTAACAGAATAAAACACAAACAATTGTAGCAGTCTCAAAAAGTAAAACACAAGATAAGTAAACAGTGCAATATAATCGTACCACATAAAGTTCATAATAATAAAAAAAAACTAAACTACTTAATTTAATCCTCCTCCTCATCATCATCATCACTATCATTGCTACTCAAAAAGCAGCAGGCTCATATGATGGATGTCCCTCATAAGGTTTTCAAAATATAAGTGAAATTTCTCCTCATAATTACTATGTCTTCTCATATAACCATTAATATGATCTAAAAAATTCTGTAAAATCAATACTTTGTCTACAGTATAAATGATGTTATCTAACATACTTTTCCATAAATGTGATTGTGAATCTGAACTAGAAGCGTGACCTTGTGATTTGGATGCATGTGAGGTAGAAGCATGAGAAGTAGAAGCACCTGAACTTCTAGAAAATTCTCCTCTCCAACCAAAGATTGATTATTGTGAATAAGACTTCAAATTAACACTTGTGATGGGCTTTAGAGGCTGCAATATCTCCTTACAACTATCAAATCTAACACCTGCCGGCTCACATAAGGAAAAGATCAATTAACACTTGTGATGGGCTTTAGAGGTTGCAATATCTCCTTACAACTATCAAATCTAACACCTGCCGGCTCAGTATGTTAATCCTAAACCTGCAGTAGTGGCGGCAATAGCAGAACTGGTGATAGTATGATAGATCAGAGATCTAATGTCAATCGGCTTCAACTATTGAATGTAATAGTACAAGGTAGCTCTATCTCGGGTTACCTCACTGATGTGGTAAGCTGGTAGTAGACAAGCATAAATAAAGTAGTGCCACACTTTTGATGTGGCATCTAACTTTGATGTGGGGAAGTTGGGAAGTTGACTCTTCTTTCAATTCAATTGTGATCTTCCACAGTCCTCTTCCACTGGTCAATGATGATATGATCTCATCCAACTACTCCTTAGTCGGACTATAAGTCAAATAAAAACACAACGTACTAGGGAGCAACAGGTAAAATGTTTTTATTACCTCAGGGAAGAAATTCACTTATTTTCCTTGAACAATGACTCAATCTTCTTCAACTTCAGGGCGATTAGAGTAAAACTCCCAAATAATGGTAATCACAACCACAATAGAAAATCAGTAAAATCGTTCCCACTATCGGTGAGCAATCAAATCTTCCACTGCTCCACCCAGACTCTTAAAACATAACTCAGGATTAGTTTTCTCGACTGCGGTATGTCGCTATACATGTCCTGAGCTTTCAAGCTAACAAAATTGCCTGAATCAAAATGGGACATCCCTTTACCCTTCCTCAAACTTGGGGCCATTTCTAAAAATCACATAAAATTCATAATAAATCCTAAATTCAAGACTAGATCTCTAAACTCCACTTCTAAATACTTAATTTCGGCACTATTTTTAGTTAAAGAGTTGTCCATTAAAAGTTGTCGATCAATAAAATCAAAATCCCTTCACCCGCTTTGAAAGGACATATATATATATAGTTTAAAAAAATATGAAATCAAATTGACCCCATATTTTTTATAGTTTAAATGAAAGAGCACTATACCTAAAACCTTGTATCTATCTCGAAGGATAAATACAAGACTTGAGGATGAGGCTTGATAAAAAAAACTAAGAAATGTATGACGTTCGTTTGTTCTACAAAACCATTTTATTTTCCGTTAATTTTCCCTATTTGATATGAAGAATTAAATAGGGTTTTTATTAAGTTGAGTTCCGACAAGCATCCTATAAGGGCAAGCTGACCAAAGAAAAAAATATTGAGATTTTCATACCTATTTTATATTATTTTTTATGATATTGCACATTAAAGAAAGGTATTTTTAATGTTTTGTTGCAGGAACGATGAAATAGGGTCATTAGAGCAAAAAAGCAAAAAGGAGTGAATTTAGAGCAAAAAGGACCAAAATGTGAATAATTGAACTAGGGCGCTGAAGACGCGATTAACCCCGCCGTCGGCAAGATTTTCCAAAGACTCCAGAATTAATTCATTAAGAAGGTCCGCCGACAGCGCCCTGGAGGCCGCCGAAGGAGAGCTCAGCAGTTATGTCCAACTAGGCTTTGGATGAGGGCAAATTTTGAAGGGATGCTTAAGCAACACTTGGGAAAGCTCATCCACAACTTTAAAAGAAGAGTTTGGCCAAAAATTAGAGAGGTTCCATTAGTGTATAGAGAATTTACTAGAGTTTCAAAATTGTGAGGAATTCCTTGAGAGATTGTAAGAGTGGAGGGAAAGTGAGAGATTTCTTCCTCCTTGCCGCTTTGAAGAGTAATTCTGTGTGTTGTAAAGAAAGGAAGAGATTCAGAGGAATTTTGAGGAGTTTTCTTAGGGAGAAATCAGAGATAAGTTTATTTATTATTGTAGTTTGTATGAATTTGATTTTATATATGAATTCCGAGTTTTGTTGTGTTTTCCCAATGAAATCTGACTAGTTTTCTCTTTCTCCTTGTCATGAGATTAATGAAATGGTGATTTGAATTGGTTGAACCACAAAAATGTTATAGAAATTGGGATGATCTTTTCACTTCGATCTTAATTTACTTTCAATCTGGCCAATTGATTTGTTAAAATATGTTGAGTTTTACAACTAAAGTGAATATTACAGATTACATCCAAGATTCAGGAAGGTTAAAGCCCTTGGAAGTTGGGTGCAAATAAATAGGAAATTAAAATTATCGGACATAGAATTGGAGATTTTAGAGTGACAGACTAAAATCACCAATTTGGTCCTATCGTTTGGGTGTTGAAGTGTAGATGTTAGCCCTTGGGAGCTCCAAAGTGAGAGTCGATACCCTCCCAACCTAGCCACAGATTCAGTAAATAAGCGTAAGATTAGTCAATATTCTGTATGCCTGGACCAAAGGGTAAAGAATAAATATGCTCCTATTTGGCACAATATAATTTGAACTAATTCACTTTATCCATTCTCTATAATTTCTTGACAAGGAGAATGATGCTTTCTTATATATTGAATATCACATTAAGAATTTCTTTGGTGTATTTAGTTATTTAATAGTTATTAAATTACATATTTATTTCAATTGCCTATTAGTTACAGATAAGCAAACTGAATTACATTATTGTGATTAAAGTATTGCTTTTCAAAAGTCTAAGTTCGTAGTTCTAATATTACTCCCTGTGGGATCGTGTGGGATCGATATCTAGCGATATCTAGGACTCCATTAGAGCGTTATATTACTTGAGCGATACATATACTTGTGTTGATAAGTGTGACTTTACAATTATTGAATATTTTATACATACACTTTTATCAAATTTATAACTGCTATTAAGGTTTGGTACAGTTACTAAAGAATTAAATCTTTTAGCAGCAGTATTAATTACTTATATTTTTAAGCATATATAAAGTCACGGTTAAGTTTTTGGCACCGTTGCCGGGGAGTAAGCAAAAATTACATACAAGAATCATAATTAGAGTAACAGACAAATTAGGATTATTAGAAAATTTTTACTTGAATTTTAACTTATTTTCATATTTAGTAATTATATTAATGTGTACTGATTTCAAATTGTATATTTAAATTTGGACCTGAAAATCTTATACCCTACGATTCAGAATTAGAACGCACTGTTAAAAAAATTAGAAGATTGAGAAGAGAACCTAGAAATTCT
>NW_018164887.1:337525-340644 GCF_001263595.1 Phalaenopsis equestris
GCTAGTTTTTTAGAACTTTGTGCTACTTTTAAATATGACAGAGTCTCAAATGATGCTGTTAGACTTAGACTTATTCCTTTTTCACTTAGGGATAAGGTTAAGATGTGATTAAATTCGTTAGCACCAGGATCTATTAGAACTTCGGGAGAACTTTCACAAAAATTTCTATCAAAATATTTCCCTCCATCCAAAACTGCTAAACTTAGAAATGGCATAACATAGTTTTATTAGATTGATGAGATGGCTACCAATAATTTTTAATGGCCCTCTGAAAGGGTAAATCCTAAAACAGTAGCTAGTGTCCATGATTCTGATGCAATACCTATGTTGGCTTCGCAGATTGCTACAATATGAAAGAAATTAGATCATTATGGGATGAATTATTCTCCAACAGCTCCTATGATGGAAGAGAATTCATCTGGGCAATTTATGGATGTTCAACCTTCATATAAGACTTTAAACGCTATTAATAGACCTAACAACACTTATTCAAACTATTATAACCCAGGTTGGAAGAATCATCTAAATTTTAATTGGAATAACAATTCTTCTACAAATCAATAATGGGCAAACAACCCAGTGAACCCATTAGGAAATTCATCCAACCAAAGAAATGTTAACTATGGACATTCTTATCCTCCATGATTTAACAGTAAAACTCAAATTAAGGAGAAGAAGTTGTCTATGGAACAACTTATATTAAACATGGGTCAATAAATGCAGAATCAATGAAATCAATTACAAATTTAAGGAAATCAATTACAAAATCAAGGAACTGCTATTAAGAATATTGAAAACCAATTAAGGCATATCGCTACTGCACTTAGTAACCGAACATTAGGAACTTTTCCTAGTACTGTGGAACCAAATCCTAAAGATCAAGGAAAAGAACAAATCAAAGCGATACAGGAAAAGAATTGGAAATAAGGGCACAAAAAGAAACAGAAACTGAAAGAGAGAAAGTGGATACTGACAAAGAAAAGGATCATGAATATCCAGATTTAGAATATCCATTTACACAAATGAAGATTACTGTGGAGAAACCTCCACCACCGTTTCATCAAAGATTGAAGCAACATAAACAGAATAAACAATTTTCCAAATTTTTAGAAACTCTTACAAAGTTAACGGTAAATATTCCCTTTGTAGAAGCTTTAGAGCAAATGCCCAATTATGTGAAATTTATGAAAGATATTCTGAACAAGAAAAGGAAGTTCACAGATAACAAAACTATTGCACTTAGTGAAGAGTGTAGTGCAATTTTTTAGAAAAAGCTTCCGGAAAAATTAAAAGATCCTGGTAGTTTCATTATACCGTGTGGTATCGGTGAAAAATTTTATGGAAGAGCTTTATGTGATTTGGGAGCCAGCATTAATCTTATGCCGTTATCAATTTTCAAAAGATTAGGATTAGAAGAAGTCTCACATAATTCTGTAACTCTTCAGTTAGCAGATCATTTATTTACATATCTTAATGGAGTTATAGAAGATGTTTTAGTAAAAGTTGATAAGTTTATCTTTCCTATGGATTTCATTGTTTTAGATATGGAGGAGGATAAAGAAATACCTATCAATTTAGGGAGACCATTTTTAGGTATTAGAAAAAGCTATGATAGATGTTCAAAAAGGAGCATTAAAGATCAAGAAGTGACTTTTAACATTACAAAATCTATGAAATACCCAGGTATTGAAAGAGATAATGAATATTTTTGCATGGAAATTAATGAACATCTATTGAAAGAACATTTTAAAGAATAGTTTGAAGAGAAAGAACAATATGAAGATAATGATTAAGTTGATTTAGACAAATTAGAAAATGAAGAATTAGATTATGTTCAAGAAAGATTGGAGATGCTATATCACAGAAAATGCTAATAAGAATCTATTTCCGTCAATTATAAAACTACCTGAACTTGAGTTGAAAGTATTGCCTAGCCACTTTAAATATGTGTTTTTGGGAGACTCATCTACATTACCTGTTATTATATCTTCAGAATTAAATAATTTTTAAGAGCAAAGACTGTTAGATACATTGAAAAGATATAAGAAAGCTTTTGGTTGGACCTTAGCTGATATTAAGGGAATCAGACCTTCGATCTGTATGCCCAGAATTATATTAGTTGAACAATATAAACCAAGAGTTGATTGACAAAGGAGATTAAATCCTATGATGAAAGAAGTAGTTAAGAAAGAAATTTTGAAATGATTAGACACTGGAGTTATATATTCTATTTCAGATAGTGCGTGGGTAAGTCCAATTCCTTGTGTTCCTAAGAAAGGAGGAGTGACTGTTGAAATAAAAGAAAATAATGAGTCAATACCTATCATACAAGTTACTGGGTGACATATTTGTATTGATTATAGAAAATTAAGTACTACCACCAGGAAAGATCACGTCCCTTTACCCTTGTTAGATCAAATAGTATATAGACTTGTTGAGCACAAATATTTTTTGTTTTTTAGATGGATATACCGGTTACCATCAAATCCCTATTACTCTTGAGAATCAAGAAAAGACAACATTTACTAGTCCTTTTGGATCTTTTGCTTTTTAAAGAATGCATTTCGGATTATGTAATGCACCTGCAACATTCCAGAGATGTATGATGTCTACATTTAGTAAGTTAATTGATGATGGATTGGAAGTATTTATGGATGAATTCTCTATACTTGGAACATCATTTGACGCATGCTTAAATTATCTTGAAAAGGTTTTAGAGTTATGCGAAAAAACTAATTTAGTTCTGAATTGGGAGAAATGTCAATTTATGGTTGCAGGAGGAATTGTATTAGGGCATAAAATTTTGGAAGATTGTATGGAAGCAGACCCTACAAAAAATCAAGTTATATCTAAACAAACACCTCCTACTAATGTAAGAGAGTTAGAAGTTTTCTTGGACATGTTGGTTTTTATAGACGTTTTATTAAAGATTTTTCAAAAATTACCTAACCTTTATGGCAACTTTTAGAAAGGACAAGAAATTTAAATTTACTGAAAGTTGTTTAAATGTCTTTGAGTTATTAAAGGAAAAATTAATCACAGCCCCTATTATAGTTTCACCTAACTAGGAGAAACCATTTGAACTGATGTGTGATGCTAGTGATTATGCTATTGGAGCT
>NW_018164887.1:340728-341478 GCF_001263595.1 Phalaenopsis equestris
GATGCTCAAATTAACTACACTGTTACTGAAAAAGAGTTACTGGTCATTGTGTATGCTTTAGATAAATTTAGATCTTATTTAATTGGAGCTAAATGTGTTGTGCACACTGATCACTCTACTATTAAATATCTAATGCAAATGAAGGATGTCAAACCAAGGTTGATTAGATGGATACTTTTGACGCAAGAATTTGATCTTATGGTTATTGATAGAAAGGGAACTGATAATCAATATGCTGATCATTTGTCAAGATTAGAAAATCATGAATTATCTAATAATGATAATGAAATTACAGATAGTTTCCCTGATGAACAACTTTATAATATTAATGAGTGGAAAATACCATGGTATGCGGATATTGTTAATTATCTTGTAACTGATATTTTGCCACCTATGCTGACACTGCAACAACAAAAGAAATTGATTCATGATGCGAAAGCATATTTTTGGGATGAACCTTATTTATATAAGGATCTTATTATGAGGAGATGTGTACCTTATGAAGAAATTGAGCTAATCATTCAGAAATGTCATGATTCTAAATTTGGAGGATATTTTGAGATTGATAAAACTGCTTATAAAATTTTACAAGCTGGATTTTATTGGCCTACTATACTTAAAGATGTTTATAGATACTTAAAAACTTGTGATCGACGTCAACGAGTAGGCAATATATCTAGAAGAAATGAAATGCCTCTGAATTTCATGTTAGAAGTTGAGATCTTTGATGTTTGGCGATTAGATTTCATG
>NW_018164887.1:341499-346549 GCF_001263595.1 Phalaenopsis equestris
CAGTTGGTAACTTATATATATTTTTTGCAGTAGACTACGTTTCTAAGTGGATTGAAGCGCAAGCTTTACCCCGTTGTGACACTAACAGTATTTCAAGATTTTTAATGAGAAATATTTTCACTAGATACGGAATGCCTGGAATGATTATCACTGATGGAGGATCCCATTTTAGAATTAAATACATTCAGAGATTAGCAGAAAATTTTAATATTATTCATAGAATTTATACTGTCTATCCTCCTCAAACCAGTGGGTTAGCTGAAGTTTCTAATAGAGAGATTAAACAAATACTTGAAAAGACTGTAAACCCTAGTAGAGTAGATTCATCCACTAGACTGGATACCGAATTATAGGCTTACAAAACTGCTTATAAAACTCCATTTGGAATGACTCCTTACAGACTGATTTTTGGAAGGACTTGTCACTTACCAGTGGAATTGGCTTACCAGTGGAATTGGAGACAGTGGAATTGGAGAATAAAGCATATTGGGTGATTAAAGAATTTAATTATAATTTGAAAGATGTTGGTAAGAAGAGATTGTTACAATTAAATCAATTAGAAGAATTAAGAAATGACTTAAGAAATAAATCTTATGATAACAAAATAATTTATAAGGAGAAATTAAAGTTATGGCATGTTCGGAAGATTAACTAGAAGAACTTTGAACTAGGACAAGAAGTTTTGCTTTATAACACTAGGCTAAAATTATTTCCTCAGAAATTGAAGTCTCGTTGGTTAGGACCATTTACTGTGACTCAAGTTTATACTTACGGAGCTGTTGAGATTGAAGATCCAAAAACTGGAAATAGATTTAAATTAAGATGGGAAATAGATTTAAAGTAAATGGACATAGATTAAAACCATATTTTGAGGGTAAAAGATCAAATTTTAAGGAGATTTTAATGATCAGTCAACCTGAGTAACACCTTAATAGGTTGGGCTGACGACGTTAAACCAAGCGCTTTATGAGAGGCAACCCATATTTATCTTTACTTTTATTGCAATTATAGTTGTTTTTATTCGAAATTATCATTATTTTGTGGTAGTATTAAGCTCTACTACTCTTATTTACCCTTGAATCATCATGAAAATTGGTTCCATAGAGAAAAAATGGAACGCATTCGGACAAGAGCGAAATTGTGCATTTTTTTCCCTTGGGTGCCGACGGTGCCCTCGATGCTGCCAACGGTGGGTTTTTCCCAAGAATCCAGGCAAAATAAATACAAAAGCTTGCCAACAGCGCCCTCGATGCCGCCGACGGTTAGACCGGCGAGATGGTGGTTTCTGGAGTTTGAATGTACGGTTTTTTGCAGTTTTTGGGCGGGAGTTACCCTTTAAAACTCCCAAATTCGATTCCTAGTTCATATTTCCCCCAAAAATAAAGTGAAACTCCACCAATTTCATTCCTATGGCAACCAATTCCCTTGATAATCCCAGAATACGAGTTTCCAATCAGTGAAAGTTTATTAGTGCAGAAGCGCGGCAAATCTTTAACAAGGTACTGACAAAGAAAAGATTGATCAAGGAACGAGGATTTGTAAATCGCGGATATTTTCAAGGAACGAGGATTTGTAAATCGCGGATTGAATAATCCCTCTACGGCAATTGAAGAGATTATAGTGAGGTGAAGATGGGAAGTACTGTGCTATACTACCACCCCCGTGATTGTTCTTGTGGTAAAAGAATTTTATGTAAATTTTCACGGAATCAACCAGGGAGTCATTTATGTGTGAGGTAGATGGATAACTTCCACTCTTGCATGAATCAATGAATTATACATGATCAAGAACATTCTCGTCTGCCACTATTCCAACTTCGTCCCGATAAGAAACCAGATGAATGAAATTTACCAATATTTAACGGACAAAACTGACGAGTGGGAAATGAGAGAGAATGGGTATGTTAATTTTTCTGCGACACTCCTAAATTGCATTTTGAAACACTGGCACTTTTTCATTTCCGTGAAACTGTTACCGACAATGAAGATCAGTAAAGTTTCTAAAGAAAGTGTTATTCTGAATTACTGCATCCAAAAGGGACTGCCGATCAATATTGGATCAATAATTGTGAAGTCGATTTTGGGCCTGATCGTTCCTGGATTAACTTATGGGCTTGGACACCCTTCCACAATTTTCTCACTTTGCCGTCAGCTCCAAGTGTCCTACAAAAATTGGGAAGAGATACTTCTACCTTGGAAGCCTTTGGATCCAACTGAGAGATTCCCAGCTTTTGAAGATGAAAATGACATGGCCATCATGGCCATTACAGTAGAACAATCATCTCAAAATTCACTGTCAATTCAACCCTTAATTCCTGGTAAAACTCTGGTGATCCTACACAGAATCAAGAAATTGGAGAAGGAGATACAAATTTTCATGAATGCAATTAATAATATCTACGATTTCTTCGATCATCTAGACTGAAGGATGAAAGAACATTTTGATCACTCTGGACATTTAGAAGATAGTTTGATATTACTGATGAGGAGGATGAAGCTGATAGAAGAGGATTCCACTGAAGAATTTCCATACCGACCCTTCTATAACCTCTTCGTTCATGTACAATTAATGGGTGATCTCGGAGGACAATCTAGTACTAAATCTGATGAATTATAGATTTATATTACTACTTGTCTGTCTATCTATGTAATTTGATTTGAACTTTGTTTGTGCTTTGCTTTAGAATTATGCTTTTAGATCTCTGTATAGTTTATACTAAGCATAGAATGTTTTGTTTTCAGCATTTTGAGTGTTGTGGCTTGGATTGCGACACTGAATTAATGTGTTGAGGTTAAGAAAGTACCGGACTTAGGTGTGTTATGTAACGTATATTGTACCCCTTGGAATTTCTATATAAATGTGATGTTTAGTGTTGTGAAAGTTTAGTTGTGCTAAGTACATCATTTAGTCACTTAAAATTATATCTATAATGATTAAATGGATGTCGTTTAGGCTTGGAATTGATCAAAAATTGCAAAAATCAAGGAATTGAACAAAAATCAATAGAGCCCGCCGACGGCGCCCTCGACGCTGCCAACGACGGATTTTTCCCGAGGGTTATGTTTAAAAATTCAATAAAGCTCGCCGACGATGCCATCTACCCAGTCGATGGTGAGCTCGCGAAAAAACACTATTAACTATGATTTTTGACCAGTCAACAGCCACTATTCATCATCCTCTTCCTCCTAAAAATGCAATTTTTGACCTAGGGCTTGAGAGATCTTGGATTGGGAGGCGATTTCAAGGCTTTTTGACACTGGATTTATTCATCTCTAGGTAAGAGCTTCACTCCAAGTTAAAAATATTTGATTTTTACCATGGATTTCTTCCACATTGAAGAGATCTAAAAAAATTGAGAACGTGGAGAAAATATTGGGAAGAAATTCATGGAACTTAGTGTTAAACTCTTAGAATTACTTTTGGAAGCCATTATTTGCATATTTGAAGTATAATTTGGAATTTTTCTATAATTTGACTAGATTGAAATGGCTCCACATCAAAAGATATGAATTGAGTTCAATGACTC
Source organism: Phalaenopsis equestris (assembly GCF_001263595.1). Lineage (NCBI taxonomy): Eukaryota > Viridiplantae > Streptophyta > Magnoliopsida > Asparagales > Orchidaceae > Phalaenopsis > Phalaenopsis equestris. Next base: position 345,026 of record NW_018164887.1, read on the forward strand.
TCTCTTCGTCAATGCAATGGCTCAATCAAGATTTATTTCAGTATTTAAAGGAAAGAAGTCTATATAAGATCGAGTTTTTTAGACTCTGGGAGGAGAAATTGAACGAGTTATTACTGAGCAGAGGTGGGAAAACTTTTGTTACACCACTAATAAAGCTGATGCAAATTTTTTGAAAGAATTCTACACCAATGTAATCTATTCTGAAGATTGAATCGTTCAATTGCGGGGATTTCTTGTTGAATTTAATGCCGCCCTCATCAACACCTTTTATAAAGTCCTTGACTCTTATAGCTGCCATTATGAATCCTGTAGTACAACGGAAGGACCCCTGAATGATGTGATCAACTTTCTCACTAATGGGAAAGGAACGTGGAAGATTAAACAACGAGAACAGGTAAATTTTTCAGCTTCCATACTGAATGCCACCTCTAAGGTGTGGCACTATTTAATTTCTTCTACTCTGTTACCGACTTATCACCATAGTGAATTTTTGTATTCAGAATAATAGAACTATAAATTTGGGAAGAAATATTTTTAATAATATATTGATTACGGCAAGGAGTGAAACAAGTGGAGGTCTAGGACATCCTGGCCTTATTTATGCACTTTGCCAACTTTCTGGAGTGGAAGCTGGAGATGAAGAATGGGTTTACCCTATGCAACCCATTAGTAAAGCCAATTTTTTGAAAACTTATGAGAAAACTTATGAGTCCCATGAGAAATGGAGAATTGGAAGTAGGAGTCAAGAGCCTTCTAGTAGTAGAGATGTCCCCTCTACAAGTTATGACCTTCCACCTTCTAACTCTCTACTCTAACAAACTTGATGAATAAATTAACCTTGCAGCGAAAGAGCATAGAGTTAATAAATGAGAGGATTGGAGGTTTAAAACATTGTCATGATTATGATAGTGAGTACCTTCAGAGGCATGGCATTCAAATTTGCATTCAAATTTGGAGGTAGCTTATTACGAAGCTCAGGCCCAACACTACAGAGGTGAGCCTGATGTTACTTTCCCTCATGCCCACAATATACTCAGTATCAGCCCGATCCATTCGCTGATCAAGGAGATGAACGCATAGTTTGGGATTTTGATATTTGAATGTAATTGATGTACTTGTACTTTATTTCTGTAATACAAATGGATGTTTATGTGTATTTGGACTTTCATTTTTATTTTTATGTTGTACTTGGATGATTTTAATATTTGTTATAAAGTTAGTGTTATAGTTAAATTTGCATGTGTAGTATAATAGATGTTGAGTAGTATTTTGTAATGTAATGTGATTTTTATTTTTCATTTTAATTATAATTGTTTTGTTTAGCATTGTGCATGTGTTAGAAAATATTGTGCTTGTTTACTGTTTTAGTTTTATACTTATTTCAAAATTTCACTACCCAAAAATTTCTCTAATAATTTATATGTGTAGAAAGCTCCTAATATTATAGACTAGGTAGAGTAGAAATTTTGAGAAAGCCTACAAAAATTTTAGAATGATGAAAATGCCTAAAATACTGAGGTATGA
>NW_018164887.1:347543-364991 GCF_001263595.1 Phalaenopsis equestris
TAGGGTCATTGGAGCAAAAAGATGCAAAAAGGAGCAAATTGGGAGCGAAAAGGACAAAAATATGAAAAATTGAACTAGGGCGCTGACGACACCATCGACCCCGCCGATGGCGAGATTTTTCTGAGACTCCAGAATTAATTCATTAAGAAAGTCCACCGACGACGCCCTCGAGGCCATCGACGGCGAGCTCGGCGGTTAACTCCAACTAGGCTTTGGATGAGGACAAATTTTGAAGGGATGCTTAGGCAACTCTTGGGAAAGCTCATCCACAACTTTAAAAGAAGAGTTTGAGTAAAAATTAGAGAGGTCCTGGAGGTTAGAGAGGTTCCATAAGTGCATAGAGAATTTAATAGAGAGTCCAAATTGTGAGGAATTCTTCGAGAGAATGTAAGAGTGGAGGGAAAGTGAGAGATTTTTTCCTCCTTGCCGCTTCGAAGAGAAATTTTGTGTGCTGTAAAGAAAGGAAGAAATTTAGAGGAACTTCGAGTAGTTTTCTTTTAACACGTATTTTGTTCCACCGCGGGAAAACTTGGAAAAAAAAAAGAATAGGTAAATAGCAAAAAATTTAGTCAAATTTCAATAGTGTACTAAAGTTAAAAGTTAGAAGTATTTTATTTTTTGAAACCTCTCTTCATTTGAACCATTAGATTTTATGAATTTGGGTAAATTGGGCCTCAAACTTTCAAACTTGTCCTTTGCTTTGAACAAGTAATTTATTTAGACTGGCCAATTGATTTGTTAAAATATGTGGAGTTTTCCAACTAAAGTGAAGATTACATCCAAGATTCAGGGAGGTCAAAGCCCTTGAAAGTTGGGTGCAAATAAATAGGAAAATAAAATTATCGGGCGTATAATTGGAGATTTTAGAGTGACAGACTAAAATCCCCAATTTGGTCCTATCATTTGGGTGCTGAAGTGTAGATGTTAGCCCTCAGGCAAGGGGAACGTGGGAGCTCTGAAGTAAGACCGGTATCCTCCTAGCCTAGCCTCTGATTCAGTAGACAAGCGTAGGATTAGTCAATGTTCTTTATGCCTGTATCAAACGGTAAAGAATAAGTATGCTCCTATTTTGTATACTATAATTTGAACTAATTCACTTTATCCATTCACTATATCCATTCACTATAATTTCTTGAAATTTCTTGAAAAGGAGAAGGATTTTTTCTTATATATTGAATATCACATTAAAAACTTCATTAGTATATTTAGTTATTTAATAGTTTTTAAATTACATATTTATTTCATATGCGTATGAGTGACAAATAAGCAAATTGAATTCCATTGTTGTGATAAAGTATTACTTTTCTAAAGTCTTAGTTTGTAGTTTTAATATTACTCCCTATGGGATCGATATTTAGGACTTCTTTAGAGCCCTATATTACTTGAGCGATACGTATACTTGCATTGATAAGTGTGAATTTACAATTATTGAATATTTTATACATACACCTTTATCGAATCTATAACTGTTATTAAGTTTTGGTACAGTTGCTGAGGAATTAAATCTTTTAATAGAAGTATAATTTACTTATAATTTTAAGCATATATAAAGTTGCGGTCACAAGCCCCTATAGTTAATTATAAATTAAATGACCGACATCATCTAAGAAAATAGTTGATCTAAATCAGGAAATATTATCTTCAAGGATTTCAAAAGGATAGGACTTTTTGATGATGTCGGTCAAAGAGGTGTGAAATGGTATTGGTTCAAGTTTGGAACATTTGTTGTAGTATCCAAAGGAGGAGGAACTAAGGGATTTCACGGATCCGGAAGAGAGCCTCCGTGACTTCCCAAATCTATCCTGTTGTTTGGCTTCAGTTTAGAGGAGAAATATTTAGGTGTTTCATCCTGCCAATTTTATTTGTTAGGACTTACATTCAAGTGAAACGATCACACAAAAAGCCTAGAAGATGCAAGGATTTAGGTCGTGGAGAATGACAATCTCAGAATCATAAGATGAGTTAGGGCTTAGATTGTACAGCAGGGTCATACAATGGCCTAAAGTTAAGGTTCAAATTTATGTTGCATAAGAAGACAACCTTGAAATCCTATGACTTGTTTATTTAATTCTAAGTAAACTGGTTCAGCTAGGGAAGACAGTTTTTGTTGTTGGGTTTGCTGTTGGGGATGGCTGTGCTGCCCACCATGCTAGCTCCAAGATCCTTACCGTGATGAGTTTAAGTTTTTTAGGGTGTCCAGTTATGATGTCAAATCATGTGGCCCTATGGTTGCCATTCTTTAAATTTTATGGGGGATGTTAAAGTTGATTATAGCGACACTGGTTATGATCCCACAGCTCCCTCGTTCTGACACCACTATTTTCTATTGGATTCACTTAGTCCAAATGAATTTACTAAACTCAACTTAATACTCAACGTACTTTCATTTAGACCGTGGGAAGCCTCGTTAGCAACCGTAGGTTACCTCCTCCGAGGGTTACCTCCTCCGAGGGTGAGGGTTTCCCGATCATCCAATTGAGACGTCTTAATTTAGTTGCAATTGTTGTTTTGTGATGTTTATGATTAATATTTAAGTTATCTTATATTTTAAATATTCTGGAGGTGATTTTTATCTTGATTGATTTTAGTTTTGGTTATGTGGCTATCCTGACAGTTTTAGTTTTCAAGCAGGGTGACATTGTTGTTTAGCATGCAAGTTTATGTTTTGTTCATACATGCAGGTAAGTTAGCACAAAGTAGAAAGCTTACGAAAAGACAATGTTGTAAACTATAAAAACATACCTGGCGAGTCTTCTCGTTCCACCACCTGAAACTCAAAATGCATGTTAGAGCATTTTTGTAAAGCAAAAAAAGTAAGGTTTTAGTGACCTACCTAAACCTAGGTCATATCTTGGTGGGTCCCTATTGGTTTGATTAAGGATGATTTTTGTTAAACAAAACATATTAAGTTTAGTAGACCTCTGACAACAGGTTTGGAGAAAGACGAAGGTCCATGCTTCCCTCTCACTGCCTGGTGAAAAGTCTCTAGTTCATTTAAACTTTTTATGTTGCTTGATAACTCATCCTGAAAATACATTTATGCTCAGTGAACTTTTATGTTTCTATTATCCCTAAGAGTAGGGTAATTATCACTTATAATATAATCTAAGAATTATGTGGGTGAAGACCCTTAAAGGGGCAAGTTAATGTCTTTAAGTCAGTTAGCCAACTTTTTGATTTGGGCTTGTAGTGTTTCTAAAGGTGTTCAATTTTAATTATGTTTACATTTCTAATTGTTATATGACCAAATTGAATTAGCTTGTCACCAATAAGCCCTTTTGACCTAGGTAATTGTCTTGGTTATTTTGAAAGAAGTTGAATTTTTAAGTGATAATAATTATTCATTTTCAAAATAATTAAATGTCATTTGAACATCAAATAGGGGTATTAAATTAGTGAATTATCAACTTCCAAAGTCATACGCCTAAGCCTAAGGTCATTTAATTTAATAAACTTCCAAATTTTAATAATTTAAGAAATTACAAATTTATCCTTTGAAAAGAGTGAGGTTCGTTTCTACCAATTAATCCATTTATATTTCACTCATCAAATAAGTCAGTTAAAATTAGAGGTTACTCTTTCCACTCCTTGAATTAAGCCTAAATGTTAATAAAGGCTAAATTTCCAAAATTACAATTTTGCCCCAAAGGCCCTGTTACTTTATAATTTGTCAAATTCAATCCAAAAGACTTATGGAATTTTTATCTCACATCACCCATGGGTCAATTAACACATCAGAGAATAAAATATGAATTTTCAAAATTTAATTTAATTTACATATTTATTGTAATGCAAAAATAAGATTTTACAAAGAAAATTCCATAACTTGACTAATGTAAAGTCTAATCTCTTGAAATTTTTATTAGAGGTAGATATAGATTAGAGAAGCATTGGGGTTAAATTTCATAATTTATTGAATTATATTTGAATTTTAACCATTATTTTAAATTTTGGAATATTTATTAATTAAAAAATATTTTGAATGTGGAAAATTAAGTTTTGTATTTTTATTAAATATTTATTGGGTCAAGGAAACAAAAGAAATAATTTTCACGTTTCTTTTTCATTTTTTTGTGAATTATTATAATTATTTTAGTGAAAATCCATTTTTAGGCTTCAAAAATTATTTTAAGCTTCAAAATTTAATATCTTCACTTAGAAAATTGGGAGAAATATTTCAATTGTTCCTAAGCGCTTAGGAAACAATTTAGAACATTTCCATGAATTTAATTATTTTTTTATTTCTATTTTTAAATTATTCAAATATTGAAAATGGGCTTGAAAATGGATTTTTTATTTTTATTTCAAATTTATTTTTTTGAAAATTCCTCTGATCACAGGAACTCCCAAAAGCAGTTTTTATAATCTTTTTATTTATATTTTGATTATTAAATATTATTTTAGTTTTAAAATTAACATTTAACTTAAAAAATCAACTTGTGTAATTAAATGAGCTCCAAATATTTTTAAATTTTTATGAGAAGTTCTCTGAAAATTAAGTGACAGTGGAGATTAAAATTTAAGTCATTTAGATATTTGTGTTTCCCAAAATTAATTTTCTCTGTGTTTTAGGGTTGGTGGAAATTATGTGCATTCTTATAGACTTAACCTATAAAATATTTTCTAAAGGGTTCTTCGGTCATGACAAACCTTCCAAATTTTTTTTGGAATTTTCTAAGCAACATGCTAATTATTATGATTAATTTATGCAAATAATAGGCATAAACTTAAAAAATATGGATCTCTATCTAGAGATATCCTCTAACTGTGAAAAAATTAGGGAATCTTCCCTAAGACAGAGGCAACAACATGCCAAAATTTCAAGTTATGATTAAATGTCTACATGCATTGAGAATTAAAAGACTCAAAACCATATTTAATTAGTTAAAAAAAATATGCATCCAATAAATTTCATACTATTTCCACATTATTCTCCTCTGTTCCTCACTGTTCACTGTTCAAATAAATTTCAAACTAAACATTTCCATGAATTTTATTATCTTTGTGATTTTTATTTTTTAATTATTTAAATATTGAAAAATGGGCTTGAAAATGGAATTTTAATTCTAATTTCAATTTTATTTTTTAAAAATTCCTCTGATCACAGAGAAATCCCAAAACTAATTTTTATAATTTTTTGAGTTTTATTTGGATTTTTAAAAATTATTTGTGTTAAAAATTTCATTTAACTTGAAAAATCAACTTGAGTTATTGAATGAGCTCCAAATATTTTAAAAATTTTATGGGGAGTTCTCTTAACTTTAGATCACAGTGGAAATTAAAAATTAAGTCATTTAGATGTTTGTTTTTCCCAAAATTAATTTTGTTTATGTTTTAGGGTTGGTGGAAATTAAGTGCATTCTTAATGACTTAACTGATGAATTATTTTTCGAAGGGTTCTCTAGTCATGGGGAACCTTCCAAAATTTTCTTGAAATTATCTAAGCAACATACTAATTATTACGATTAAATTATGCAAATAATAGGCATAAACTTGTAAAATATGGATCTCTATCTAGAGATATCCTCTGACTTTAGAAAAATCAGGAATTGTTCTTCAAGATAGAGGCAAAAACATGCCAAAATTTCAAGTCATGATGAAATGTCCACATGCATGGAGAATTAAAGACTCAAAACCATATTTAATTAATTAAAAATAAAATATGCAACAAATAAATTTCAAACCATTTCCACATTTTTTCCTCTGTTCACTAAGCAAGTGGGTATTTTTATTTTATTTTTGTGATTTTTCTACGCCAAGATATGGATCTTTGAAGTTAGGGCTATCTATTTAAATCATAAAATACCCTATTTATATATTTAAGCGGGCGACGCCGCGTCAACCTATGGCGGTTCTTGTATGACTCCACGTGGCACACTCCCATTCGACGCCGCCATCCACCCAGTGTTGACTCAGCCCGCGGTTCTTGTATGAAGGCATTGTCCAGCTATATCTCATATATTTATGAGATAAATGCGCGATCAGATGACTCCCCGTTATTGTTCCTAATGCCTTAGCTCGAGAACCATCCATTTTCAAAGATTAAGATCTCACTAATTTCTTAACCAAATTAAGTGCAAATTGTTTCTAAATGCTCATCTATAGGGTAATCAAGTTATTAAATTAAGCCTAATCAAATGGAGGATTAAAATAAGCTCAAAAAGAGGGGGAGTTCAATACCTTCACTCTTCGAAGGGAAGCTTCTATCAGAGGTGCTCGACACATTTGTGGTGGTCCAAGGAGGCTAGGGTTTGACCCTCTTGCTGTGGAGAATGGTCTATGTAAGAATTCAATCAAGCTCCATTTCAAGTGTTAGTTTATTGTTATGTTAGGGGCTCTGTATGAGGGGAATTTGATGGGGCTTCTTCTTCTTTCACTGTGGTGAAGGTGAGGGTGAGTTTAATTTTATTTTGGTGGAGTGTAGAGGTGTGGAGAGCTCTTTCCTATCTCCGGCAATGTTTTTAGCTCAAAAATTGAACTCCAACAATGGAATTTGAGGAAATGTAGTGGTTGCGTTGAACTATGGAGGTCTCAAAGAGGCTCTAGGAGTAATTTGGATGGCTCTCTCTGAGAAATTTTCAACACACCCTCCATGGCCGTGGAAGTTAGATTTTTATAAATTAGGCTTTAGGGTGGCTGTCTTGGCCAATTGGGGGGTGAAAATGCTTGCTTAGGTGTAGGGCGGAGAGGCTCTAAGATTTAATTTGGATGAGGTGGCCTCTACATTTGTATTAGGTTTGATTCCATGGTGGTGGCTCTTAGTTTGGACATTTTTTGGCCACTAGACCGACCAGCCAGGCCAAGAGAGGTGGCTAGGAGGTCAGGTGAGCCAGGGGAATATGTCACAGTAATTAAATGGGCTAGTGTTTAGTTTTGACTAAAATATCCTTGGCTTAAAAAAATATGGAATCAAGTACCTTGATTTTGGGATCCCTTGGTCCATGGCTCATTTGTGTGGCTCCATGGGGTTTACCCTGGTCAATAATTTTCAAAATGTGGCTGTGGTGGCCTTGCCTTGACCAATTTAACATGTCTAGGCCAATTTTGGTGCTTGGGTCCCAATGGGTGGAAATGACCAAAACTTGGGTTTGGGTAGGGTATCCATGTTAATTGTCCCAATTTATTGATTAATTTGATGTATATGATTGTAATAAACATTTTTGGTGAAGTATTGAAAGAATGTTTAGTTTAATTGGTGGGTCAATTTGAAGGATTTTAGAATTTTGGTCATTTTGGACTTATTCGGCTAGTGGGCTAATTTTTTTTTTAGATTGAGCTAGGCTTGGAATTTGGCTCAATTGAGTGGTCCAAATGATCAAGGGAGATGTTATGAATATTTTTCATTAATGAATGGAGTGGAATTTTTGGGCTAAGGCAATCAATTTGGTGAAATTTGGAGGCATAGCCAATTTGGGGCAAAATTTGGGGCTTTTGACTTAGGTTGAAATTAAATGTAATTGAGGCTTCACCAAGGCCAATTGAAGGTCAATTTTGATTTTTATGAATTTTATGAAGAATTTTAAACATAAATTGTTAAAAATTGAGTGGGCTATAGGTTCAATTTGGTGAGATCAAGTCATATGGCCAAAATTTGGGCTTTGGCCTAAATCAAAATTTGGGCTAAAAGCATGGATCAATTGAGCTTATATTTGGTTTAAATTGGTCACATGGAAGGTGAATTTAAGTTGGAAGGTGAATTGGTCACATGGAAGGTGAATTTAAGTTTAGGATTGAAATTGGTGGAAATTGGGACCAATTTGATGGACATTTGAGGTGGATTTGGGGAGATTTGGCCTTTTAAGGGCAATCTTGGGGTTTTGGGCAAAGACGGTCAAATTGGCCAAATTGGGTCATGTGGTTATTTAGAAAATGAAATTAGGAATATTTGGAAGGTTTTAGGAATTTTTGGGCTCTTCAAGAATTTTTGAAATTTTGGGCTAAGGAGTGGTATTTTGGTAATTTGGCAGTTTTTGGTGATTTTGGGTAATTTGGGTATTTTCAAAAGGTTTGAAATGACTTTTAAAAAATTTGGGTATTGTGGGTAAATTTGGTAATTTTGGCCAAACTTAGGGTCTCAAGGGTATTTAGATAATTTGGGGGAGTTTAGGGGTAAAAGGCCAATTTGGGTATCTTTGGTAGAATTGGGGAGCCAAACACCATAAATTATCTGTGGACCAATGGAAACCCCATTTTGGTCGTCTATGTACTGGTCTTAGCTAAACCCCAGTCGAGTTCAAGTAGGTTGGAGGACCATCTACATGAGTCTCCCAAAGGATTACGGGATCAAAGTCAAAAAAATTTTGGGTTTAAGGTACTGAGTGATTGTGAGTGAGGTGATTCTAGTGATTGCCTTAGCTCTAGACCAACACCCAAGGTCAACCATAAGGTCAAGCACTCCTATGGGAACTCTCCTTGAGCTCCATCATAATGACCCCACCTACTAAGTGCTAGAGGTTAAGACCAATATGTATAGCATCAAGTTGAGTAAAGATGAGTTTAGAATTTCTAATGGTGAGGGTTCCTTTTCTAGTTTTCTAGTAGTTTTCTAGGAAGAGTTAACTTTCTAGGAAGAGTTAACAGGAAAGTCCTATGGCTAGAGCCAGGCTACTAAAGAGGAAGAGCTAAACCTCAACCAAAAGTGAGGTCAACACTTAAACTATCATTTCTTTTTATTTTCTAAAGGTTTTTCTCAAATCTTCACCATGAATAGTTATTTTTTGTCAAATCAACAATGTACTCAAAATACATGGTAAAAATAAAAAAAATTTTAAATAGAAGTGAAGCTCTTTCATCAAATTGATCAAATCTAGCAAATTTGACTTTAATCCACCAAGAAGCCTCAACTATAAAAGAAGCCATATCTTCTCAATCGTGAACAGAGATGAAGAAGATGATGGAGAGTGGGTAAAAAATGGTGTTTTTGGGTTTATTTTTCACAATTAACCATTTGCAAATCAATTTAAGTGAATCAACGCTTAAGAACGACTAGTTTGACACTTAGGTGCCTACCTCTTGGGTTGTCTAGTGCTTAAGCAGGGGGTCTTGGCACTTAGGCGCCATTTCACGAATTTTGAAATTTTTTATTTTAAGTGAAATGCACATCTTTCCTAAGTCAACCACCCCTAAATGGCCTTATAAATCTGTAATAACTATTTTCATTCCCTTCAACTCAACTCTTTCTCAAATTCACTAATATTAACTAATTTAATTCAACACAAAATAACACAAAATTTTACACACAAACAAACACTTATATTAAATCACAAACAAATACAAACATTTGTGACACATAATTTCTCAATTCAAAGAGTCTTGGATGAGATAATTCCTAAACTCAAACACTAAACAAAATTAACATTAAAAACTCATAAAAATAAGTTAATACTAACATCACAACACCTAGAACAAACAAATACTAAACAAAGAACTTAATTCCACCCCCTTTCCGGTGGAACGATTCCTGGCCTTTCATTAGTTTCTCCTTGGGCATTTGGCATATAGATCTGATAGAACAAGCGGTGGTGAAGAGCTCTGGTTGAGTCTTCTTCAATCCATTTATTTTTCAAATACATTGTCTTGTCTGCTTCTTCTACAAAACTTGTGCGGCTAAATTGCATCTTAAGTTGCCATCCAATTTTCTAAAAATGTGCATTAACTTCATTCAATTTTGCTTCAATTCAAGCAATGTCAGCCTCAATCTTTACGATTTTCTCTGTTATTCCTCTTATACTAAGGATTAGGAAATTGTTGTGTAACTCTTGTGCACTTTGACTAATGAACTTCTTCTTCATGGCTTCCTCCAATTTCTTCAGATTAAACTCCCACAAAGAAATTTTTCCAAGATCTTTCACTCTTCACTTAGATTTTAAGGTAACAATTGAAGTGGAGTGAGAATTCTTTTCATTCCCTTTTATTTATAGGCATTAGACCAAGCCTAGAGCTACTAGCAAGTTCTCAAACCACTAACCCATGTTAAATCCCACTGTACCACATTAAAATCTTCTAGAAATGTATATTAGCACGTTTAGTTAACTGCTGCACATAAGCATCGAATCTTGGTGTTTAAACATCGGTCCTTGATTTAACATAGGTCAGCTTAATGTCCAAATACTCATTTTAACATGTCAAACTCATTTATTATAGTCTTTGATTCATTAATAAATAACTATACATTCAAAATACTACAAGAATTTTATTATTCAAACACAACAACAAAACATTCAAAATACAAACACACAGATAACAATGGGTTTCCTCCCACAAAGCGCTTGGTTTAACGTCATCAGGCCGACGTAACCAGTTCTTATTCTGGTTGACCCAACAACATAAAATCATTTAATTTAATTTAATCTTCTAAGGAGAAAGGTTTCAACCTGTGACCATTCACTTTGAATATTTTCTCAGTTTTAGGATCTTTAATATCCGCAACTCCAAAGAATAAACTTCTATCACAACAAATAGGCTCATCCACGTAGACTTATGCTTTCCTAGAAATAATCTTAACCATGCATTATATAGCAAAAATTGTTTCCCTAACTCAAAATTTTTAGTAAGAATCCTCTGATCATGCCACATCTTCATATTTTCTTTATAAATCTTAGCCCATTCATAAAGTTCATTCCTTATCTCTTTAAGCTCATTTAATTGCAATAGTTTTTTCTCACTCGCATCCTTTAAATTGTAATTAAATTCTTTAATAGCCTAATATGCTTTATGCTTTAGTTTAACTCATAAATGATAAGCTTTCCCAAATTTTAGCCTATATGGAAACATTCCTATATGAATTCTATATGCAGTTCTACAAGCCCACAAAGCATAATTAAGTTTGACGGACATATCCATTTTTGATGGATTTATAAATTTTTTTAGTATTCTTTTAATTCTATGATTGGATAATTCAGTCAAACTACTTGTTTGAGGTTGATAATTAGTAATAATTCAAAGGTTGATATGGTATTTCTTTAAAAATTTTACTATTATTGCATTTCTGAAATGATTTCCTCCATAAGTTATGATCACTCTCGACATCCTAAATCTACAAAATATATTTGTTTTTAAGAACTTTACAACCCTTTCAGCATCATGTCAAGGTAAAGCAACAACTTCTATCAATTTAGATTTATAGTCTACTGTTAAAAATTGATACACAAAACATATATGCTTTTTTAGACCCATATTTTAAACATATTTTTGATGATATTTCACTTTAATGGAAGGTATTTTGATGTTTTCTTGTTGGTTATTGATTTTTAGGGCTTAAAGCAAAAAGAAAGCAAACAGGATGAAATTTGAAGTCAAAATGATGTTTTTGAAGAAATGCTCAGGAACAGCAGGGTCGAGGGTAACGCCGAAGGCACAGAACAAATTAACGCAGAGACTTTTTACTCAGCACCGACGGTGCAAGACCAGCATCGATGGTGTGAAAGGAGGTCTAGACCCTATTTCTCGAAGGTTTGATGTATTTGGATGACTTTTTGAAGAGTTTTTGGAGGCACCTCTTGGAGAACCGACCGTGGGCTTATTTGGGGCCGATCTTCATTAGAAAATGGGCTTCTCTACGTTTTTCACTCCTCTACTTTCATTTTTGACACCACATCATTCCATTCCACTTCCATATTGGAGTCAATTAGTGATTTTGTTTTCATAGTTTAGAGTTTTTGTTCTGAGATTTAGTGTGAAACTATCTGTAAGAGTGTTTGAGAACGAGAAAAGTGAAAGATATCTTCTTCCAGCATTTCTAAGGAAAGGCTACAAAAGGCTACAAAGGGAAAGGCTACAAAGGATTTGCTTTGAGAAAGTGTTTTTAGATAAGTATTGTTTGTTTATTAGTGTTGCATGAACTTTCTTTTATATATGAAGTTTGTTTTTTGTTATTTCTTTCTCATAAGTCGGAGTAGTTCCCTCTATCTTTCTCTCTACTCTGAGATATGATGAAATGAAGAGATAATATGAAAGTGCCAATATTAAATTGTAAAATAAATTGGGATGATTTTTTAACTTTGAACTTAATTTACTTTTTGATCTGACCAATTGAATTGTTAAAATGTGTTGTGAAACATATGACACGGGAAATGGAATATGAGTTCTGTAATAGAGTAAGGATCATTGTTAATTCCATAAAGGTGAACATAGTTTATGGAATTAAGTGCAAATAAATAAGAAAATACTCTTTGTTGGGTGTAGAATTAGAGAACATTTGGGGTGAAAGACTAAAATCTTCAATTAAGTCTTAGTGTTTAAAAACTGGAGCGAGAGCTAGCCTTCATGTGAAGGAAGGTAGGCCCTCTAGAGGGGGAGCCAGTATCCTCCTAGCCTAGCCACGAATTTAGGGAGAAAACACAGAGATTAGCCAATGATTTTCTATGCACTCTATCAACGTAAAGAATTAAAATTGTTCCTATTTAGCACAATACATATTATGAACATTTATCTCATCTCATTTTATTATAACCACATTGTAGTGGGAAGGATGTTTTTTCACGTAAGAATCTCTGTTATATAAACATAGTTAATAGATTAGTATTTACTGTTTTAAATTTTGCATATTTTATTTGATAATAGTTTAAAAATTTAATTTTTTGATTGCATCTCAACAGTTGAAATTAGTGACAGTGATTTCAATTGACTTTTGTGAATTTTCTAGCAAATTTGTCATTTCTAATTTAAACCTTCCCCGTAGGATGGATACTTGGGGCTTAAATAGAAAGTTCATTATTACTTGATAATGATATATATACTTGCGTAGAATTTGAATATTAATTGATTATATTTAATTAAAATTTACACAATCTATCAGAAAAAAAAAGTTAGATCAAGTTTTTGGCGTCGTTGTGTGGGGAATATTTAGAGATAATATATTCCATAAAAAAATATTATTATTAAAAAAAATTAATTTATAAAAATTAAAAAATTTAAAATCCAAAAAGAAATATTTTTATTAGAGTGTTTTATGCGAAATATTGGATATGAAGGTTTAGCACCTTATGATTCAGAATTAGAACGTACTATTAGAAAATTTTGAAAGCAACAAAGAGAAATTAAAAATTTACAAGAATTGGCAAACAACTTAGATAATCCAATAAATGAAAATCGATAAAGACCTTTAGTAGATTATGTGAATTTGACACCAGATGAACTTCAATTGACTATTCAAAATCCTGATGTTGTTGATAATTGATGTTGTTGACTATTCAAAATCCTGATGTTGTTGATAATTCATTTGAGCTTAAACATGCTATTATCCAAATGGTACAAAAGGATTAATTTAGAGGATTACCTACTGAAGATCCTAACTTACATCTTGGTAGTTTTCTTGAAATTTGTGCTACATTTAAATATGACGGTGTGTCTTATGAGTTTGTTAGACTTAGACTTTTTCCTTTTTCAATAAGGGATAAAGCCAAGGCTTGGTTAAATTTGTTAGCACCTGGATCTATTAGAACTTGGGGAGAACTATCACAAAAATTCTTGGCTAAATATTTTTCACCCTCGAAAATTGCTAAGCTTAGAAATGATATTACATCTTCTTGTCAGTTTGAAGGGAAATCGATATATGAAGCCTGGAAAGATTTAAAGATCTTCATAAGAAATTTCCACATCATGCTTTACCAGATTGGTTAATAATTCAAACATTTTACAATTTATTAGTAGTATCATTGAGATCTATTATAGATTTTATTGCGGGTGGTTCATTAATGTCAAAACCTTTTGATGAAGCATATTCTTTAATTGAAGAAAGGGCTACAAATAATTTTCAATGGTCATTTGAAAGGCTAAATCCTAAGAGAGTAGCTAGTATTCATTATTTTGATGCAATGTCTATTTTGGCATCTCAAATTGCTGCTATTTCTAAAAAGATAGATCAAATGAGAATGAATTATTCTCAAATACCCCTAATAATAGAGGAGAATTCACTATGACAGATTATTGATACTCAATCATCCTATGAAACTTTAAACACTATAGATAATCAAAATAACAATCCCTATTCTAACTATTTTAACCCTAGTTGGAAAAATCACCCTAATTTTAGTTGGAATAATTATAATAATTCGGTGAATCCATCCGTAAATCTGACCGTAAATCTGAAATTTTCGACCTTATTATCCTCCGGGATTTAACTCCACCCTTAACCCACAAGTTAATGAAAAGAAGTTGATGATGGAAGAAGTAATGTTGAATATAGGAACTCAAATATAGAATCAAGAGGCTACTTTTAGAAATATTGAAAATCAATTAGGACATATTGCTACTACACTTAGTAATAGACTTTCTAGAATTCTTCCAAGTACTGTGGAAGTTATTCTAAGAGATTAAAATAAAGAACAAATTAAAACTATTCAATTACAAAGTTGAAAAGAAGCTAAAACAAGGATCCAAAGATAAGTTGAAGTTGATGAAGAAAAGGAAGAAATGGAATATGATCAATAGGAAAATGAACAAACACAGAGCCCTGTAGAAAAACCATTACCTCTATTTCCTCAAAGACTAAAATAGAAGAATAAAGATAAACAATTTATAATGTTTTTAGAAATCCTTAATAAGTTAACGATAAATATTCCTTTTGTTGAAGCTTTGGAATAAATGCCAAGTTATGTTAAATTTATGAAGGATATATTAAATAAGAAAAGGAAGTTTACAGATCATGAGACTGTTGCACTTAGTGAAGAGTGTAGTGCTATTATATAGAAAAAGCTTCCTGAAAAATTAAAAAATCCTGGTAGTTTTACAATAGCTAATGCAATTGGAGAAAATTTTTACGGAAAAGCTTTATGTGATTTAGGAGAGAGTATTGATTTAGGAGATTTATCAATTTTTAAACGTTTAGATTTGGAAGAAATTTTCTCTACTACTGTAACTCTTCAGTTAGTTGATCGATCAATAACTTATCCAAAGGAGTTATAGAAAATGTGCTAGTAAAAGTGAATACATTTATTTTCCCTGTAGACTTTATAGTATTGCATATGGAGGAAGATATGGAGGAAGATAAAGACCATTATTTTAGCGAGACCATTTCTCGCAACAGGGAGAGCTGTAATAGATTTGCAAATAGGAGAATTAATGATGAGAGTTAATGATCAAGAAGTGAAATTTAATACAGCAAAAGCTATGAAATATCCTGCAATAGAAAAAGATAATGAATGTTTCAGGATGGAAGTAGCTGATTATGTAAGTAATGAGCAGTTTAAAAATGAATTTGAAGATATAATAAAGTTAGGAGAAATTTTTTATACTGAAAATGAAGTAAAAGAAGAAGATTTAAATTATATTTAGGGTAAATTTGAAGCATTAGAATTGCTGGAAAATAATAGTAAAAATCTTATTCCTTCAAGTATTAAACCACTTGAACTTGATTTGAAGATATTACTTGCCCATTTAAAATATGTATTTTTAGGAGAGTCATCTACATTGCCTGCTATTATATCTTCTGAGTTAACTGAAACTCTAGAACAAAAGTTGATAGAGATGTTGAAAAAGTATAAAAAGGCTTTTGGATGGACTTTGGCAGATATTAAAGGAATTAGTCCTTCAATTTGGTGCAAAGATTTTATTAGATGAACAGTATGAACCTAAAACGTATCCTCAGAGAAGATTAAACCCAATAATGAAAGAAGTTTTAAAAAAGAGATTTTAAAGTGGTTAGATGCTTGAATTATATATCCTTTTTTAGATAGTGCTTGGGTAAGCACAATTCACAGTATACTTAAGAATGGAGGAGTGACTGCTGTTGACCTCAGTTTTGGTTGAGGTTTAGTTTTTCCTCTTTAGTAGCCTAAGGTCTAGTCATAGGAATTTCCTATTGACTATTCTTACAAAACTAGACAATGAACCTTCGCCATTAGAAATTCTACCCTGTCCTCAACTCAACTTGAAGTTCCACATGTTGGTCTCAACCTCTAAGTACTTAGTAAGTGGGATCACTATGGGGTAAACTCAAGATGAGTCACCCTTAGGACTGTTCAGCCTTAAGGTTAACCCTAGGTACTGGTCTGGAGCTAACGAATTCACTACACTCACTACAGTTATATACACCCACATTCACTCACAACCCTAAACTTAAATTTCTAGCCTAGAGCGCTTGATCTTTTGGGATACTCATGTAGATGGTCCCCTAAACCTACTAGCCCTAGGGCTATGGTTTGGCTAAGACCACTATGTAGAGGACTCAAAATGGGTTTTCCATTGGTCCATGGCTTGTTGGTGATGATTTGTACCTCAACTATACCAAAATACCCATCTTGGCCTTTTGACCTTAAAACACCCCCAAATTACCAAAATACCCCTCTTAGACCCAAAATTCCAATAAAATTCCAAAAATTCCTAGAAAATCCCAATAAATCCTAAACATTCCCAATTTTATTTTTCTCAACCACCACATGACATAATTTGGCCAATTTGACCTTTTTTTTACCAAAATCCCAAAATTGCCCTTTAAAGACCTAAATTGCCCCAAATCCAATTCAAATGTCCATCAATTTGACCTCAATTTCAATCATAACTTCAAATTCACTTTTGATATGATTAAATTAAACCATATCCAAGCTCATTTGGTCCATGATTTGAGCCCAATTTTTATTAGGGTCAAAAACCCCAATTTTGACCATATGACCTAATCTTACCAAATTGAACACATAGCCTAGTCAATTGACCCAAATTAATGTTTAAAAATCTTGATAACATTCCTATACATCAAAATAAACTATAAATTAGCCTTGGTGATGCCTCAAATCCATTTGATTTTGGCCTAAATCCAAAATTCCCAAATTTAGCCCCAAATTGGC
The DNA here is from genome assembly GCF_001263595.1 of Phalaenopsis equestris. Classification (NCBI taxonomy): domain Eukaryota; kingdom Viridiplantae; phylum Streptophyta; class Magnoliopsida; order Asparagales; family Orchidaceae; genus Phalaenopsis; species Phalaenopsis equestris. The sequence goes on from NW_018164887.1 coordinate 364,325, forward strand.
TAAGTCCCCAAATTTCACCCAATTGGTTGCCTTAACCTCCAAATTGGCATCCAACTCATGTTGATAACTCTTCATGAGGTCCCTATTGACCATTTAAAATAATCAATTTGGACTTAGCCCAAGGCTAACTTAAGTTAGACCCAAGCCTAGCCCAACATGACCAAATTGATTAAAGTTTAAGATTCCATCAAATTGACCCTTCAATTGAACTCAAAACCACTTCCATCCTTAACTAAAGTTGTTCCTTATGATCATATACACCAAATTAAATAATTAATTGGGCAAATTGAGATGGATAACCTAGCCCAACCCAAGTTTTGGTCATTTGCACCCACTTGGACTCATGCACTAAATGTGACCTAACCACCTTAAAGTCACCAAATTAACTCCACCACGGCCATTAGTTGGAGTTAGTGACCAGTCCAAACACCATGAAACCACCTAAATCAAGCCATGGACCAAAGGTCCCCTAAATTAAGGGATATTATTTTCAAATATGTACATGCTGAAGATATCTTTGCCAAATCAAAACACATTTGCATTAAATTGATGTGATGGATTCCTCTGGGTTCCCTGAGCTCCTAGCCACCTCCCCCTGGCCCGACCAGCCTAGTGGCCAGAAAAGCTCAAAACTGAGAGCCACTCCTATGGCACCTCACCCAAATCA
>NW_018164887.1:365549-367990 GCF_001263595.1 Phalaenopsis equestris
CATTTAATTAGGCTTAATTTAATTGCATGATTACCGTATGGATATGTTCGTCTCACTTAGACGGGTCCATAGGATCAAACCTGAGGTGATTAGGTTGAGTCTAGGTTGAGATCTTAAGGTTTTAGTGTGGACTGTTACGAGATCATTCTATCGGGGATGATGACAGGGAGCCGTTCGATCGCGCGTGTATCACATGGATGGCCAAGATCGAGCCGGACGACGCCTTCGGACATAAACAGCGGGCCGAGTCAGCAAGCTACATGGATGGCGGCGTCCAACCAAAGTGCACCACACATGGCTTCGGAGCCTTCGTAGGATGTGGTGGCACGCACGGTTTAAAAGGATAAATAGGGCTTTTCTTATTTATTTAAATACCCTTAATTTAGAAAATTCATAACTTTGTGTAGAGAAATCACAAAAATAAAATAAAAATAATCTCTTGCTCGGTGAACAGAGGAGAATAATGTGGAATAAATTTCAAGTCTATTTAATGCATATTTTTTTTTAATTAATTAAACACTATTTTGAATCATTTGATTCTCCATGTATATTGGCACATCACCTTTGCTTGATTGTAGCCTCTGACAAGGGAACTATTCTCTGATTTTTCCAAAGTCAGAAGATGTTCCTATATAGTGATCCATATTTTTCAAGTTATTCCACATTATTTCTTTAAAATAATCATGGAAATTAGCATACTACTTAGAAAATCCTAAGAAAATTTTGGAAGGTCCACAATGACCAGAAAAGCTTTTAGAAATAATTTCATGGGTCAAGTCATTTAAAATATCCTTAAATTTTACAAACACCAAATTACTAAAATAACTAATTTTGGAAAATATAAAAATTTAAATGACTTGACTTTTAATCTCCACTGTGGTTTATGATCCCGAGAACTCATCATAAAAATTTTAAAAAGTTTTGAGTTCATTTGATAACTTAAATTAATTTTCATAGATAAATACCACTTTTGACACTGAAATGATTTTACCAAAATCAAAATAAGACTCATGAAATTATGAAACTTAGTTTTTTCAGTTCTCTGTGATCAAGGATATTTTATAAAAATAAAATTATATTTAAAATAAAAACTTGATTTTTAATCTATTTTAAATATTTAAAATAAATAAAAATTCAAAAAAAAAACCTCAAAAATAATAAAGCTCATGGAAATGTTCTAAATTGCTCCCTAATCACCTAGGAACAAATTCCTTCCTAATCACTTAGGAACAATTAGAATATTTCTCCTGACTTTCTAAATAAAGATATTAAAATTCAAAGCTTAAAAGTAATTTTTTTTAAAAAAAGGCTAAAAATGAGTTTTCACTAAAATAATTCCAATAAATCAAGAAAAAATCAATAAAATACAAAATTTGTTCCTCTAAGTCTCTAACCTTAGGGAGATTTTTCGAAAATACAAAACTTAATTTTCACCACCTAAAATATTTTATTTTTATCAAATAGTCCAGAAATTAAATTAATTTTAATATATCTCAGAGATTTCAAAAAATTATAAAATTTTGTTCAAAGGCTTTTCTTGTCTAGGTCTACTTCCAGTTAAAATTTCAAGGGATTAGAATTTACCTTGGTCACGTTAGGAATTTTCTTTAAAAAATCATATTTTTGTATTAAAATAACTATATAAATTAAATTAAAATTTGAAAATCACATGTTCTCCTATTATGTCTCAATTGACCCATGAATGAGGTAGGATAAAAATTTCAAAGTCATTTGAATTGAATTTGACAAATTATGAAGTGTTAGAGCCTTAGGGGCAAATGTGTAATTTTGGAAATTTAGCCTTAATTAACATTTAGGCTTAATTCATGGAGGGGAAAGGGTAACCTCTGATCTTAATCAATTTATTTGATGTTTGAAACACAAAGGGGTTAATTGGAAGAAACCAATCCCACTTTCTTAATTAAGTTAATGAATTTATATATCATTAAAAATTTGGAAGTTTATTAAAATTAAATGATCCTGGACTTAGGGGTATGACTTTTGAAGTCAATAATTAATCAATTTAATACCCCTATTTTGATTTTCAAATAAAACCCAAATCATGAATCATGATCACTAAAAGTTTAACTCTTTTAAAAATTAATTAAGACACTCACCTAGGCCTTAAGGGCTAGTGGTGACAGGCTAAATCAAAATTGAATAAATGAGGATTATAGAAATAAACATAATTAAATTGAACATCCTTGAAACACCACTAAGCCCAATTAGGATTAAAAATTTGGCTAAGTGTTCAAAAAAATTTGGCTAAGTGTTCAAATTACACCAACTTCCCCTTTAAGGGAATTCACTCACATAATCTTAAAATTAAGTGATAAATGATAATTAACCTATTCTTAGGGACAATTGAGACATCAATGTTCACTGAGCATTAAGGGTATTTATAGGATGAATTATTAAGCAAATGAATTATTAAGCAACAC
>NW_018164887.1:368004-373750 GCF_001263595.1 Phalaenopsis equestris
AAGTTTAAAAAGAGCTCGGGATTTTCCACCAAACAAAGAACAATCAAGAAAGGAGAAGATACTACATAAAGAGAGAGCTTTCTCTAGATCTATTGGATGCTCTAGATCTATTGGATGCCTCGGAGATCTACCAAACTTAATATGTTTTGCTTAGAAACATCATCCTTAATTAAACTTATAAAGGACCCACCAAGATATGAGATAGGGTTAGGAAAGCTACCAAAACTTCACTTTTCCTGCTCTTCATTGGAACGAGAAGACTCGTCGGGTACACTTTTACAGTTTGCAGCGTTGTCATTCTTATACTTTTATGTTATACTTTTGTGCTTATACAAATTTGCATGGAAAACTAAAACTATCAGGATAGCCACAAAACTAGAACCAAAACCAAAATTAAAATCACCAAAGTTAAAATTCACCCCCACAACATTCAAATTATAAAACAACTCAAAATTTAATCATAAACATAACACGAAACTACAATTGTAACTAAATTAAGACGTCTCTATCGGATGATCGAGAATCCCTCGGAGGAGGTAACCTACGGTTGCTAATGAGGCTTTCCACAGTCTAAATGAAATTATGAAACTCATTAATTTGAGTTTAGTAAGTTAATTTAGATTAAGTGAATCCAATAGAAAATAGTGGTGCCGAAACGAGGGAACCGTAGGATCCTAACCGGTGTCGCTCTAATCAATTTTAATATGCCCTTGTAAAATTTAAAGGACTTCAACCATAGGGCCACCTAATTTGACATTATAACTTGACACACTAGAAAATTTAAACTCATCGCGACAGGAGCTTGGAGCTAGCATGGTGAGCAGCACGACCATCTTCAACAGAAAAACCTATCTTCCCCAGCTAAACTAATCTTCCTTCCATAGACTTAAACAACAAAGCCATAGGACTTTGAGGTTGCTTGCTTATGCAACGTCAATCCTCACCTTATCTTTAGGCCTTTGTATAGCCCTGCTATACAATATAAGCCCTAACTCGTCTTAGGATTCCGAGGTTGTCATTTGTCACAACCTAAATAATCACATCTTCGAGATTATTTGTGTGATCGTTACACATGAATGTAAGCCCTAATTAACAAAATTTACAGGATAAAAAACCTAAATATTTCTCCTCAAAACTAATGCCAAACATTATAATATCTTGGGAAGTCACCGGGGTTGAGCTCTGGATCCATGACATCCCCTAGTTCGTCCTCCTTTGGATTCTACAATAAAATGTTCCAAATTTGAACCAATCCCCTTTCACACCTCTACATCTGATTTCATTGAAGAGTCATACCCTTTGAAATTCCTTGACGATAATATTTCTTGATTTTTATCGAGAGTCTTCTTAGGTGGCTTTGGTCATTTAAGATGTAATTAACTATAAGGGCTTGCCCTTATAGGAAGCATGTCCAAACCCAGCTTAATATAAACCCTATTTAATCCTTTATATTAAATAGGGGAATTTGTCGGCAAATACAAAGGTTTCGCAGACCAGACGAACGTCTTACTTTCCTTAGTTAATTTGATCGAGTCTCATCCTCAAGTCTTTTGTTTATCCTTTGGGATAGATACAGGATTTGAGATATAGTTCTCTTTCATTTTAAACTATGAAAAATATGGGGTCAGCTTGATTTCATACTTCAACGTACTTCCGAAGTGGGTGATGCGATTTTAATTCCAACGACCGACAGCTTCTTACGGGCAACTCCTCATAAACCAACCCGAAATAACGCCGACAACTGCTGAATTAATACCAATAAAATAAGTAACGAGCTGGAAAATTTGTATTGACTATAGAAAACTAAATATGGCGACCAAAAAATATCACTATCCTTTGTCCTTTCTAAATCAAATCTTGAATACATTAGCTGGGAACAAATATTAATACTTTTTAGATGGATATACCGGATATCACCAAATTCTAATTACTCGAGAGGATCAAGAGAAAACAATGTTTACAAGCTCATATGAAACATTTGCTTTTTGTAGATGCTTTTTGTAGAATGCCTCTTTTTGTAGAATGCCTTTTGGACTATGCAATGGACCTACAACATTTCAAAGATGCATGATGCCAATTTTTAGAAATTTATAAAGCATGGAATGGAAGTATTTATTGATGACTTTTCTGTATTTGGGACATTGTTTGAGTTATTCCTTAATAGTTTAGAAAAAATTCTGAAGATATGTGAAAAAATCAACCTTATCTTAAATTAGGAAAAATGTCAATTTATGGTTGCAGGAGGTGTTGTTCTTGGGCTTAAAATTTCTGGAAAAGGTTATCGGCGCTATTTTAGGGGTTTGCGGTGAGTTGCCCGTAAGAAGCTATCGGTCATCGGAATTGAAATCCCATTGCCCGCTTCAGAAGGACGTTCAAGTGTGAAATCAAATTAACCCCATATTTTTCATAGTTTAAATGAAATAGCACTATACCTCAAATCCTGTATCTATCCCGACGGATAAACACAAGACTTGAGGATGAGGCTCGATCAAATAAACTAAGGAAACTATGACATCCGTTTGGTATTTAATATAAAGGATTAAATAGGGTTTATACTAAGCTATGTTTGGACATGCTTTCTATAAGGGAAAGCCCCTATAGTTAATTACATCTTAACTGACCAAAGTCACTTAAGAAGACTCTCGATCAAAATCAAGAAATATTATCTTCAAGGATATTTGAAAGGGTAGGACTTTTCAATGAAATCAGACGTAGAGGTGTGAAAGGGGATTGGTTCAAATTTGGAACATTTTATTGTAGAGTCCAAAAGAGGAAGAAATAGGGAATGTTATGGATCCAGAGGCGAAACTTGGTGACTTCCCAAGCTATCCTAAAGTTTGGCTTCAGTTTTGAAGAGAAAAAAAATTAAGTGTTTCATCTTGCCAATTTTATTTTTTAGGGCTTACATTCATGTGAAACTATCACACAAATAACCTGGAAGATATGAGGATTTAGGTCGTGATAAATGACAACCTCAGAATCCTACGATAAGTTAGAGCTAATGTCGTATAACAGAGCTATACAAAAGCCTAAAGATAAGGTGAGGATTTACATTGCATAAGAAAGCAACCTCGAATCCATATGACTTTGTTGTTTAAGTCTAAGGAAGGAATATTTGTTTAGCTGGGGAAGACAAGTTTTGCTGTTGAAGATGGTCATGGTTTTGCTGTTGAAGTGAAGATGGTCATGTTGCCCGCCATGCTAGCTCCAAGCTCCTCGCCGCGACGAGTCTGAGTTTTCTAGTCTGTCAATATATAATCCCAAATCAGGTGGCCCTATGGTTGAAGTTCTTTAAATTTTATTAGGGCATATTAAAGTTGATTAGAGCGACATCGGTTAGGATCCTACGGTTCCCTCATTCTGACACTACTATTTTCTATTGGATTCACTTAGTCCAAATGAACTTACTAAACCCAACTTAATGAGTTCCATAATTTCATTTAAACCATAAGAAGCCCGTTAGCAACCGTAGGAAGTTGCAATTGTTGTTTTGTGATGTTTGTGATTAAATTTTGAGTTGTCTTATATTTTGAATGTTGTGGCGGTGGATTTTATCTTGGTTGATATTAGTTTTGGTTTTGGACCTTGGTTTTGGTTAACATGCAATTTTATGTTGTTTTCATACATGTAGGTAAATGTAAGTATAAAAAATAAACAACGTAAGCATAAAGAGAAGCATGTAAGGAAAAGTGTAGGGAGAAGTCACAAGAAGGCCAATACTATAAACTATAAAAGCGTACCTGGCGAGTCTCTCGTTCCGCCACCTGAAACTTAAAAAAGCATGTGAGGGCATTTATGAAGAGTAGGAAAAGTAAAGTTCTGGTGGTTTTCCTAACTCTATGTTGTATTCATGTAAGTCCTTAAAAATTTATTTAATGATGATTTCATTGAACAAAGTATATTAAGTTTAATAGACCTCTGAGGTATCCAACAAGTTAGGAGGAGGATGCAGGTGGACATGCCTCCCTCTCACCAACTGCTGAAAAACCTCGAGTCCATTTAAACTTATTATGTTGCTTAATGGTTCATCCTATGAATACTTTAATGCTCAGTGAACATTGATGTCTTAATTATCCCTGAGAAAGGGGTAATTATCATTTATCATTTAATTTGAAAATTATGTGAGTGGATTTACTTAAAGGGCAAGTTGGTGTAACCTGAACACTTAGCCAATATTTTAATTAAGCTTAGTGGTGTTTCTGTGGTGCTTCAAGGATGTTTGATTATATTATGTTTATTTATCTAATCCTCATTTAGGCAATTTTGATTTGGCCTAAGTCACCACTAAGCCCTTAAGACCTAGGTGAATGTCTTAATTAGTTTTGAAAAGGTTAAGCTTTCAGTGGTCATGATTGATGATTTCAATTTTTATTTGAAACTTTAAATAGAGGTATTAAATTGATTAATTATTGACTTCAAAAGTCATACCCCTAAGTCCAGGGTCATTTAATTTTAATAAACTTCCAAATTTTAATAATTTATAAATTTATTAACCTATTTTTTCAATTAAGAAAGTGAGATTGGTTTCTACCAATTAACCCCTTATGTTCCAAACATAAAATAAATTGATTAAGATCAGAGGTTGCCCATTTCCCTCCTTAACTTAAGCCTAAATGTTAATTAAGGCTAAATTTTCAAAATTACACATTTGCCCCTAAGGCTAACACTTCATAATTTATCAAATTCAACTCAAATGACTTTGAAATTTTTATCCTACTTCATTCATGGGTCAATTAAGACATCAGAGGAGAAAATGTGATTTTTCAAAATTTAAATTATTTTAAATAATTATTTTCAAGCAAACAATAGGATTTTCGAAGAAAATTCCTAACTTGACCAAGCTAAATTGTAATCCTTTGAAATTTTTAGTGGAGATAGACCTTGACTAGAGAAGTCTTTGGACCTAATTTCATGATTTTTGGAATTCCCTGTGATTTATCAAAATTAATTTAAATTATGGGTTATTTAATAAAAATAAAATATTTTAAATGATGAAAATTAAGTTTTGTATTTTTGAAAAATCTCTTTGAGGTTATAGAACACATAGGAATAAATTTAATTTTTTTTTTTGGTTTTCTTTGATTTACTGGAATTATTTTAGTGAAAAACTAAATTATTTTAGTGAAAACTCATTTTTAGCCTTTAAAAAATTATTTTTAAGCTTTGAAATTCAATATCTTTATTTAGAAATCAGGAAAAATATTCTAATAGTTCCTAAGTGGTTAGGAAGCAATTTAGAATATTTTCATGAATTTTGTTGTTTTTCTATTTTTTATGAATTTTAAAAATTGAAAATAGGCTAAAAATCAAGTTTTTATTCTAAATATTATTATTTTTATATAAAATGTCCCTTATCTATAGAACTCAAAAAAAGTAAGTTTCATAATTTTTTGAGTTATATTTTGATTTTTAAAAAAATCATTTAGGTGGAAAAAGTGGTATTTATCTTTAAAAATCAACTTAAGTTATCAAATGTACTCAAAATATTATGAAATTTTTATGGTGAGTTCTCTGGATCAGGAACCAAAGTGGAGATAAAAAATCAAGTCATTTAAATGTTTATATTTTCAAAAATTAATTATCTTAATGATTTAGTGTTTGTAAATTTTATGTGCATTTTAAAGGACTTGACCATGAAATTATTTCCAAAAGCATCTCTGGTCATGGTGGACCTTCGAAAATTTTCATGAAATTTTCTAATCAATATGCTAATTTCCATGATTATTTTAAGGAAATAATGTACAAA
>NW_018164887.1:373824-380697 GCF_001263595.1 Phalaenopsis equestris
CCATTGACAGAGGCTACAACATGCCAAAATTTCAAGCCAAGGTGATGTATCAATATGCATGGAGAATCAAATGATTTAAAATAATGTTTAATTAATTAAAACTAAAATATGCATCAAATGGACTTGAAATTTATTCCATATTGTTGTCCTCTGTTCACTTAACAAATTTATTCCATATTTTTATTTTATTGTTTTGATTTTTCAACACAATGTTATGGATTTTTTAAGTTTGGGGAGTTTAAATAAATAGAAAAAGCCCTATTTTTCTACTTAAACCACGCGTACTGACTGGATCCTAGGCAGCTCCGAAGGCATGCGTGGCGCATTCTGGTTGGACGCCGTCATCCACATGCTACTGACTCGGCCCACAGTTTATGTCCCGAAGCGCTGTCCGGCTCGATCTCCTCCATCCATTTGATACACCCTCGATCAAACGGCTCCCCTGCATCATCCCGGATAGAATGATCCCGTGACCGACCACACTAAAACCCTAAGATCTCAGCTTAGACTCAACCAAATCACCTCGGGTTTGGTCTTATGGACTCATTTAAGTGAGACGAACACATCCACACGATAATCATGCCATTAAATTAAGCCTAATTAAATGGAGAATCGAAATAGGCTAGGGATGAGGTGAGGTTTTATACCTTTGTTCTGAGAAGTGAAGCTTCAATCAAAGGGTCTTGGCATGTTTGTTATGATCCAAAGAGGCTAGGGATTGAGTCTCTAGTCTTGGTGTAAGGCCTAGGTATGAATTCTATCACGAACGGATTTGAGTGTTGGTCTAGAGCTATTGTAGAGGCTCTGTGGAAGGGGGATTTTATAGGGCTTTGGCTTCTTTCTTGGTTGTGAAGGTGTGGGTAGAGTTAATTTGAGTTTGGTGGAGTGTGGAGATGTAATGGGCTCTGTCCTGGTTTCGGGCAAGGTTCCAAGCTCAAAATTCAGCTCTGACAATGGGAATTGGTGAGGGAAAATGGTTGGAATGCACTGAGGGGATCTTAGGGAAGCTCTGTATGAAGCTTGGAGAGGCCTCACTAAGGAAATTTTAGCACCCCTCCCATAACCATGGAGGTGAGTTTTAATAAAAATGGCCATGGGGGTGGCTCTCAAGGCATAAGCTTGGGTGCATTGTGCTGCTTAGGTGGAGGGCAGAGGAGCTCTATCAATTGGTTTGGCTGAGCTGGCCTCTAGTTTTAATTTGGGTCAAGTTCCATGGCGGTAGCTCTAAGTTTTGAGCTTCTCTGGCGACTAGGCGGGCCACGAGGCTGGCCGGCCTGCTAGGGGGAGGTGGCTAGGACCTCAAAGAACCCAGGGAAATATGTTAAAGCAATTTAGTGCAATGATACCTAATTTTGGTAAGTATATTTTAAGCACATGCATTTTTGGAAATAATATCTCTTTATTTGGGGGAACTTTGGTCCATGGCTTGATTTAGGTGGTTTCAGGGTGTTTGGACTTGTCACTAAGTCCAACTAATGGCTGTGACGGAGTTAATTTTGTGACTTTAGGGTGGTTAGTTCACTTTTAGTGCATGGGTCTAAGTGGGTGTAAATGACCAAAACTTGGGTTTGGACTAGGCTAGCCATGTCATTTGGCCTAAAAAAATATCTTATTTTGTGTATATGATCATAAGGAACAACTTTGGTGAACAATGGAAGTGGTTTTGAGTTCAATTGAAGGGTCAATTTAAGGGAATTTTGAATTTTAGTCAATTTGGTCATGTTGGATTAGGCTTGGGTTTAGCTGGGGTTAGCTTTCGGCTAAGTCAAAATTGATTGTTGTAAATGGTCAATAGGGACTTCATGAAGAGTTTATAGGGACTGTAAATGGTCAATAGGGACTTCATGAAGAGTTTTCAACATGAATTGTATGCCAATTTGGAGGTTAACGATATAAATTTGGTGAAAATTGGGGACTTAGCAAATTTGGGGCAAAATTTGATTTTTTATTTAGGCCAAAATCAAATGAATTTGAGTGTTCACTAAGGCCAATTGGTGGTTGCTTTTGATGTGTTAAAATGTTATGAGGATTTTGAAACATTAATTGGGGCCAATTGACTAGTCTGTGGGTTCAATTTTGTGAGATTAGGTCATATGGTCAAAATTGGGGTTTTGATCTAAATAAAAATTGGGCTCAAATCATGCGCCAATTAAACTTGTATTTGTCTTAGCTTGGCAATATAAAATGTGAATTTGAGTTTAGGATTGAAATTAGGGTCAATTGAGATCAAATTGATGGACATTTGGGTTGAATTTGGGGAAATTTGGGTCTTTAAAGGAAAATTTGGGGATTTTCGTTAAAGATGGTCAAATTGGCCAAATTGGGTCATGTAGTAGTTGAGAGTAATGAAATTGGGAATATTTGGGATTTATTTAAATTTTATAGGAATTTTGGGAATTTTTGGGATTTTGGGCTATGGAGGGGTATTTTGGTAATTTGGGGGTGTTTTAAGGGGAAAATGCCAAGATGGTTATTTTGGTATAGTTGAGGTACCAACCATCACCAATAAGCCATGGACCAATGGAAACCCCATTTGGGTCCTCTACAGAGTGGTCTTAGCCAAACCACGACCCTAGGGCTGATAGGTTTAGGAGACCATCTACATGAGTATCCCAAAATGGTCAAGGGAACTAGGCTAGAAATTTGAGTTCAGGGTTGTGAGTGATTGTGAGTGTAGATGTGTGTTGTGAGTGTAGTGAGTGTAATGAGTGCCCTAGCTCCAAACCAACACCCAGAGTCAATCTTAAGGTCTAGCAGTCCTAAGGGGTACTCATCGTGAGTTTCCCCCATAGTGACCCCACCTACTAAGTATTTAGAGGTTGAGACTAACATGTGGAACTTCAAGTTGAGTAGAGAAGAGTTTGAAATTTCTATTGGTGAGGGTGCCTTTTCTTGTTTTCTAGGAATGGTCAATAGGAAAATCTTATGGCTAGACCTTAAGCTATTAAAGAGAAAAAAAAACTAAACCTCAACTAAAAAAAGAGATCAACAAATGGACCCCCAATAAGTGGGGTGTCCTGGGCAGGCACACCGCACGTATTGGCATTGGCCGACGAGATCAACAAAAACCAATACAAACTCCTAAGTTAAAAGACCCGGAAGTAAGTGTAGAGTCGTTTGTGTGATTTATTTCTGCTGGGGAATTAGCAGGTGAGTGTTTGATTAAGTTAAGAAGAAGGGGCTCTCGCTGGGGATTGGAGAGTGGACTTTGAGTTATGAAATTTTAGAATGTTCTAGAGGATGGGAACCAGTATGTAGTGCTGACCCCAAGATGGGAATTGAAATTTAGATATCAATTCTAGAAGAGAGAGAGTCAGGATGTAAGGACTGGTCTTGAATGTAATGAATCAGAAATATGAAAATGAAAATTGAAATGTCTATCAATTCTCAAAAGAGAGTGTCAGAATGTAAGGACCGGCCTTGAATGTAATGAATCAGGAATGTGTTATTGATTCAGAAATGAGAATTGAAATATAGGTCAATTCTCAGAGGAGGGTGTCGGAATGTAATCACCGACCTCAAATGTAATGAATCAGAAATGTAGGACTGATTTGGAAATGAGAATTGAAATGTAGGTTAAATTCTCAAAGGAGGGTGAAAGGAGGGTGTCGTAATGTAATGACCGACCTCAAATGTAATGAATCAGAAATGTAGGACTAATTCGGATATGAGAATCGAAATGTAGATCAATTCTCAAAGGAGGGTGTCGCAATGTCCAACCTCAAATCTCAAATGTAATGAATCACCAATGAATTATTTTCACATATTTTGTTATGATATCATCTCATATGCAGAGCCATACACATAGAGAAGAATAGTCTTTGAAGACGAGAAACGACCTCAAATGTAATGAATCAGAAATGTAAGACTAATTCAGAAATGAGAATTGAAATGTAGGCCAATTCTCAAGGGAGGGAGTCGGAGGTTAGGTATCGACCTCAAAATGTGAGAATCAGGATTTAGGTACTAATTCGAAGATGTAAGAATTGAAATTTAGGTATCAATTTGAAGATGTGAGAATTGAAATTTGGGTATCAATTCAAAGATGTGAGAATTGAATTGTAAGTATCAATTAAAAGATGTGAGAATTGAAATGTAAGCATTAATTCAAAGATGTGAGAATTGAAATGTAAGTATCAATTTGAAGACGTGAGAGTTGAAATGTAAGTATCAATTCAAAGATGAAAGGGTCGAAATTTAGGTATCGACCTTGAAATGCACCGACCTCGAAAGATGAGAATCAGAATTTAAATATTGATTCAAAGATGTAAGAATTGAAATTTATAAAGAGCTTGGGGTGTTGAATTTACAAAAGTGTATCATGTGAAAAGATTGATTTTGTAGAATATTTGTAGAGCTTTGTGACTTTTTGTGTAGAATGTAAAACTCTGCGGGATTGTGGAGAGAGTTAGTGTAGATAACGATGGTTGTGCTTCGCGCACAAAGAGTAGGAAATTCCGAAAATGGAAGAATCCACTCAACAGATCTGTTTTATTTTCTTGTTGTTTTTATCACATTTAATTTTTCAAAATATGTTTTTAAGGTTTTAATTTTAATTGGTTGATTTTCAAAAGAAATTTGTTTTGTTATTTACTCATTTGTGATGATTTTTAATTTATGTTTTATTTATTGTTGAAGATTTGTTGTTTCGTTCTTTGTTCATTAAAATTCTGAACCATTGCATGGTTTGCAGCTTTCATCCATCGCCCAAAAAGATAACTGACAAAAAGGCATAATTTGAGAGAAATTTCCATTAATTTGCTCTAAAAGAGATGCCATAAATCAGACATAGGCTAACGCCTCAAAAGGTATATTATGTAATCCATGTCGAAATATATTAAGAATCATCTCATGCTATGCGTACATTGTAGAGTGAATAAAATAAGATATATGTCATGCTATTTAAAGAAAGAAAGTGAACCCTCTGTACCAGGTATGTTGAGCTCCTGATCAATGAGACCTTCTAAGTCATGCTCCAGGATAAGAATTCCCTTTCCATGTACTTATAGGTACAACCTTCTCAGTGCTCGTACGGAAATAATTCCTCCAATTCTGAGTCCTGCTGGAATCCATACAGTATTTTACTGTTGTCCATTTTGTGGAAGGTTACAGACACCCTGCGGTGTCGCAATCCTGGAATGCAGTGCTTGACAATGTCTGCACCATTGCCCTTCAGGACAAGTATTGAACCAACTGGAAGAAGAATCTCCACAAATCCTCTAAACTCTTCAGGGCTGACTATTTTGATTTCTTTTCCAAATAGAATATTGTTTTTACTCATGAACGAGACCGTACAGAAGAGTCTCACAAAATCATGATGGTCGATGTGTGGGGGAATGCAGTCACCTTCTTCATAAATGTTAATGATGCAGTTGTTGGGAATGGAAGTAGAAGGTAGAATATTCCACTTGACCATTCTCTTAATCATCCATTTTATCATTGGTGGCAACAGATCTACTTGGTCGTAACTGAGGATCCCAGGCAGATTCCCCTGTCTGTCATTCGTGAAGCTGTAGCAACAACTGCATTGTATGGTGATTCTTCCCTTTCCCCGCATCCATTTCTTTGGCTCAGAATATGTCCACTCCATGAGAAGGTCCGCTCGGCCTCTGTCTCGAAATTGAAGATGCAGTTCAGAATGTTTTTTTCAGCAGTCTAAGAGGAAATCCTAGTGTACAGCTCTTGGCCTTCCAATATATTGATGAACTTTCCCTGAAATTCTTCATAGAAATTGAATTTTCTTTTATTTACTCTATTTATCTTGTAGTATTATAGCATACCCGGGGTTGGCAGCTGTCACGGGCATTCCTTCGTTTGGGCCTCGGCGGGAACCCAAACTGGTGTTGGTCGATCCGGAACATGAGATTTGAAGCCTCTAGTGGGATGTATGAACCTGGGCTCCACGGTTCATTCTGATCTGTCCCCAGCGGGACATATGGTTTGTATGTCGCGAAGTCTGGAGTCTAAAACTCGTTGGTGCTTGAAGTGTATTCTTCTAATGTACTGAAATGCTGTGTAGATGCAAAAAGTTACAATAGATGCAAAAAGTTACAATCCGGGCATTGTACAAATGCGCCCGTGACTGATGTCCCAGCTGGTACCTCAACGTTGCATGTTGGGCAACCCTTGCATAAGATATCCCCAAAATGGGGTTTCCTTTGGTCCATGGCTTATTAGTGATGATTGGTACCTCAACTCTACCAAAATACCCATCTTGGCCTTTTAACCCCTAAAACATACCCTAATTACCAAAATGCCCCTCTTGGGCTCAAAATCCAAAAAATTCTAAAAATTCCTAAAAAATCCCAATAAATCCCAAATATTCCCAATTTCATTTCTCTCAATTACCCCATGACACAATTTGACCAATTTAACCAACTTTAACCAAAATCCCCAAATTGCTCTTTAAAGACCCAAATTTCCTCAAATCCAACTCAAATGTCCATCAATTTGTTCTCAATTGACCCAAATTCCAATCCTAAACTCAAATTAACTTTTCATATGACCAAAATAAACCAAATCCAAGCTCAATTGGTCCATGATTTGAGCCCAATTTTGATTTGGGTCAAAACCCCAATTTTGACCATATGACTTAATCTCACCAAATTGAACCCATAGCCTAGTCAATTGGCCTCAATTAACGTTGAAAAATCTTTATGACATTCCTATACATCAAAATAAACCATAAATTGACATTGGTGAAGCCTCAAATCCATTTGATTTTGGCCTAAATCCAAAATTCCCAAATTTAGCCCCAAATTGGCTAAGTCCCCAAATTTCACCCAATTGATTGCCTTAACCTCGAAATTAGCATCTAATTCATGTCAAAAAATCTTCATGAGGTACCTATTGACCATTTACAACAATAAATTT
>NW_018164887.1:380850-381184 GCF_001263595.1 Phalaenopsis equestris
AAACCCAAGTTTTGGTCATTTGCACCCACTTGGACCCATACACTAAATGTGACCTAACCACCATAAGGCCACCAAATTAACTCCACCACAACCATTAGTTGGACTTAGTGACCTGTCCAAACACCATGAAATCACCTAAACCAAGCTATGGACTAAAGGTCCCCGAAATTAAGGGATTTTTTTTCCAAAAATGCACATGCTTAAGATATCTTTGCCAAATCAAAGAACATTTGCATTAAATTGCTGTGATGGATTCCTCTGGGTTCCCTGAGCTCCTAGCCACCTCCCCCTGGCCGGCTGGCTAGCGGAGTGGCCGGAAAAACCCAAAAATAAG
>NW_018164887.1:381694-382921 GCF_001263595.1 Phalaenopsis equestris
GCCGTGATCGAATTCATACCTAGGACTTACACCAAGACCAAGGACTCAATCCCTAGCCTCCTTGGACCCCAATGAACGTGTCGAGTACCTCTGATCGAAGCCTCCATCCTCAGAGCAAAGGTATATAACTCGTCCTCCTCCCGAGCTTATTTTGATTCCCCATTTACTTGAGCTTAATTTCATGGCATCTTAAAAGTATGGATGTGTTCGTCTCACTTAAACCTCACTTAATTAAACGAGTCCATAGAATCAAACCCAAAGTGATTTGGTTGAGTCTAGGCCGAGATCTTAAGGTTTTAGTGTGGACGGGCACAAGATCAGTCTATCGGGGACGATGATTGGGAGCCATTCGATCAAGTGTGTATCAAATGGACAGGGGAGATCGCGCCGGACAGCACTTCAGGACGTGAACCGCGGGCCGAGTCAGCAGCTACGTAGACGGTGGCGTCCAACCAGAGCGCGCCACGCATGCGCACTGTTTAAATAGATTAATAGGGCTTTTTCCTATTTATTTAAATACCCTTAACTTAGAAAATCCATAACTTTGTGTAGAAAAATCACAAAAATAAAATAAAAAAACCCACTTGCTTAGTGAACAGAGGAGAATAATGTGGAATAAACTTCAAGGGAAACATCCTCTGATTTTACATGCATATTGATACATCACCTTGGCTTGAAATTTTGGCATGTTGTAGCCTTTGTTTTTAATTAATTAAACACTATTTTGAATCATTTGATTCTCCATGCAAATTGACACATCACCTTGACTTGAAATTTTGTCATATTGTAGCCTCTGTAAGGGGAAATATTCTCTGATTTTTCCAAATTTAGAGGAGGTTTCTATATAGAGATCCATATTTTTCAAGTTATTTTACATCATTTCCTTGAAATAATCATGGAAATTAGCATATTGATTATAAAATCCTAAGAAAATTTTGAAAGGTCCATCATGACTAGGGAAACCTTTGAAAATAATTTCATGGGTCAAGTCATTTGAAATGTCCTTAAATTTTACAAAACTAAATCATTAAGATAATTAATTTTGGAAAATTTAAACATTTAAATGACTAAATTTTTTATCTCCACTGTGATTTATGATCCAGAGAACTTATCATAAAAATTTCAAAATATTTTGAGTTAATTTGACAACTTAAATTGATTTTTAAAGATAAATATCACTCTTAACACTGCAATGATTTTTTAAAAATCAAGACATAACTCAAAAAA
>NW_018164887.1:383837-384871 GCF_001263595.1 Phalaenopsis equestris
ATCTTGATTTCCAAATAAAATCCAAATTATGAATCATGACCACTTAAGGCTTAACCCTTTTCAAAACTAATTAAGACACTCACTTAGGCCTTAAGGGCTCAGTGGTGACTTAGGCTAAATTAAAATTGACTAAAAAAGGATTAGAGAAATAAACATAATTATATCAAACATACTTGAAACACCACTAAGCGCAATTAGGATTAAAATTTGGCGAAGTGTTCAAATAGGATTAAAATTTGGCTAAGTGTTCAAATTACACTAACTTTCCCCTTTAAGGGTCTTCACACACATAATTCTTAAATTGAATGACAAATGATAATTACCCCTTTTCCTAGAAATAATTGAGACATCAATGTTCACTGAGTAATAAGGGTATTTACAGGAAAAACTAATAAGCAACATAAAAAGTTTAAATGGACTCGAGACTTTTCACCAGTTGGTGAGAGGGAGGCATGGACCTGCTTCCCCCTCCTAACTAGTTGGATACCTCAGAGGCCTATTAAACTTAATATTCTTTGCTCAATGGAAATATCCTTAATTAAACTTTTTAAGGACTCACCAAGATATGACATAGGGTTAGGAAAACTATCAAAACTTTATTTTTCCTACTCTTCATAAATGCCCTCACATGCATTTTTAATTTTCAGGTGGTGGAATGAGAATACTCGTCAGGTACGCTTTTACAGTTTATAGTACTGTTTTTTCCGCCTTTTCCTTACATGTTTCATGCTTGCATTTACTTACATAAACTTGCATGTTAACCATAATCAAAATCAAAACTAAAATCAACCAAGATAAAATTCACCGCAACAACATTCAAAATATAAAACAACTGAAAATTTAATCTCAAACATCACACAAAACCACAACTTCAACTAAATTAAGATGTCTCTATCGGATGATTGGGAATCCCTCAGAGGAGGTAACCTATGGTTGCTAACGAGGCTTCCCACGGTTTAAATGAAATTATGGAACTCATTAAGTTGGGTTTGATAAGTTCATTTGGACTAAGTGAATCCAATAGAAAATAGTGA
>NW_018164887.1:385049-390939 GCF_001263595.1 Phalaenopsis equestris
TAGGGCCACATGATTTGATATTATAACTTGACAAACTAGATAACTCAAACTCGTCGCGACAGGAGCTTGGAGCTAGCATGGTGGGCAGCAAGTCCACCTTCAACAATAAAACCTTACTTCCCCAGCTAAACCAATCTTCCTTCCTTAGACCTAAACCACAAAGCCATAAGACTTCGAGGTTGCTTACTTATGCAACGTAAATCCTCACCTTATCTTTAGACCTTTGTATAGCCTTGCTATATAATATAAGCCCTAACTCGTCTTAGGATTCTGAGGTTGTCATTTATCACGACCTAAATCCTCACATCTTCCAGGCTATTTGTGTGATAATTTCACTCAAAAGTAAGCCCTAACTAATAAAATTTGCAGGATGAAACACCTAAATATTTCTCCTCAAAACCCAAGCCAAACATTAGGATAGCTTAGGAAGTCACCGAGGTTCTCCTTTGGATCCATGATAACCCCTAGTTATTCTTCCTTCAGATTCTACAATAAAATGTTGCAAATTCGAGCCAATCCCTCTACGTCCGATTTTGTTGAAGAGTCCTACTCTTTGAAATTCCTTGAAGATAATATTTCTTGATTTTTATCAAGAGTCTTCTTAGGTGACTTTGGTCATTTAGGATGTAATTAACTATAGGGGATTGCCCTTATAGGAAGCATGTCCCAACCCAGCTTAATATAAACCCTATTTAATACTTTATATTAAGTAGGGGAACTTATCGGCAAATACAAAATTTTCGCAGACCAAACGGACGTCATACTTTCCTTAGTTTATTTGATCGAGCCACATCCTCAAGTTTTGAGTGTATCCTTCCGGATAGATACATGATTTGAGGTACAATATTCTTTCATTTTAAACTATGAAAAAACTATGAAAAATATTTTGAAAAATATTTGGTCAGTTTGATTTCATACTTCAACATCCTTCTGAAGCGGGCGACGGGATTTTGATTCCAGCGACCGACAGCTTCTTACGGGCAACCCCACAAACCAACCAGAAATAACGCTGATAGTGACACATTGTCCTGAGATGTTACCCTCAACAGCGAAGGCAGTCCCTCCTTCTCTTTACAACTAACTACGTTATTCTTCCACTGTCTAGCATTGATTAATCTTTTGACTTCTCCAACCAAATTTTTAAATCCTCAA
Source organism: Phalaenopsis equestris (assembly GCF_001263595.1). Classification (NCBI taxonomy): domain Eukaryota; kingdom Viridiplantae; phylum Streptophyta; class Magnoliopsida; order Asparagales; family Orchidaceae; genus Phalaenopsis; species Phalaenopsis equestris. The sequence goes on from NW_018164887.1 coordinate 386,202, forward strand.
TTCAGAATCACTTTTTAGTTGTAAGTAGACTATTAAAACATATGTTGGCCTTGTAATTGACAAACTTTTGATCATCAAAATCCACCTTTCACTTTCCCTTGCTCATTCTCAGTGCCAAGTTAATCTAAGAAAATTTGATAAAGTCCAAATAAATTACCAAAAATTTGAAAAATCATAATGTGGAACGTTTTAAACATAAATCTATCATGTAAGAATTTTTCACCAAAGGATTTTCTCAAAATCTTCTTAAGAATTTCAAAATTTTTAATCTCAGCAATGTAAGATAAATCCTTGGTGAAAATAATGAGAGGTTCTTTTTAGTTTTTAGTTCAAAGTGTAGCTTTTACCTAGAGAAGATGAAATCCGAACTTCTTTTGCCTTAAAATTGCCTCAAATCTAAGCAATAGTGAGCCCCAGGTGCACAATGAGAGGTTGAAGGTGAGTAAAAGGTAAAAATGGTGTTTTACTATGCAAATCACAAATTTTTAAGGGGTTTGGGTGATTTTCGGGTCAAGGGTGCTGTTGGTGCCCATGTCAGTGCCACTGGCCAAAAATTCTTTTTTTTTTTTCACAATTTTCAACTTTCTTTCATTTTACTCCAAAGTCTATTTAGTCTTTTGAACATTATTTTCGATCTTAAAATAATTCACAAACAAACATTTTAAGAAACAACACCAAACTAACTTTTATATACGAAAATACACATTTTATAAATACATTTTCTAATCACACTTTCACATACATAAAGCAAAATAAATTATAATTCAACATTAAAATCAAGCCACAACACTAGAACGCTGACACAAAATTATACACACAATCAATGTTAATAGAGTTCTAAAGCAAAGTAAATTAAAGTAAAGTAAATCAAATCCACACAATCACATTAAAAATATAATTAATTTAAACTAGTAGAGAGTCAAACTCTTCAAGTTTTTTATTTCATCTTCAGTACTTTCTCCTCCTCTAATATCTCCCATAGACTAATGATGGAAGTAGAAATTGTGGAAGGGTCGGTACGGGAATTGATCAATTGAATTTTCATCGATCCATCTATTTTTCTTAAACACCTGCACCAATCCTGCTTCAACTGTTCCAGTATGATCAAAGTTTTCCTTCATACTCCAATGTAGGTGATAAAAAAGGTTGTTAAGATTTCCTATTGCTTTCATAATACTCTGAAGTTTTCTTTTTATTTTCTTCATTTTCTTCTCCAAACTTATTGAACTTCCAATAGTTTGTGGCATTAATAGTGTTGAAGCATGTGATGAATGATCCAAGATAATACTTAATGCTTCATTCCCACTCCCAATATAATATTCATCAATAAGAATCATGAGCTCCCAAGGTAATAATACTTTCTTCCAATTTTCATATGGCACTGGAGATTGACTCCAAAGTAAGAAAAGTATGGAAGGATGCCCCAGTCCATATATTGGTCCATTCATAATAATACCCATTATAGATTTGAAAATAATCAATCCCACATCAATGGACTTTTCCATTTGATTACAATGGTTTAAAAGGACACTTTCTCTTATAACTTTACTAATCTTCATGCTAGGGAGTAATTTTGCATATATATATCATTTGGATTAAATTTGTATAATGACAGATTGGAATGTTTTCTATCATATACAAATCATTAATTCAAGCTGGAGTAAGCCTTACCTTAAATGAAGACAATTCTTTGGGTAATTAGCATTGAATTCCTTTACTACTGGTACAACAACTGCAGCGGAAGTGTAGCACGGAACTTCCTAACGTCTTTGTACAATGATTTTCCCTATCTGTGAACTTAGATTACTCAATCCATGATTGACAAACCCTCTCTCCTTGATAAGTCTCTTCTTCATGATGACTTTGTCGTATAATCTCTGTGCATTAAAATTGATAAACTTTCCTCTATTGATAACTTCAAACCTTTATGTATTTCTAGAATTGGAAGCCATGAAATTAAAAATTTAGAAGTTTCTGGTCATCCAATGCAGCATTTAGGCTTTTAAAAACACCTCTCAGTGGTTATTTAAGAGCACAATCCTGCCAAAGTCCACTACATTTGCATTGAACAAGCAAAACTACTAGGGACGCCGTTGGCGCTCCCGATGGCGCTGTCGGTGCCCATTCAGAAGTCATCGGCACCAGAGGCCAAAATCGTGTTTTTTAACTTTTTTTGATCAATTCGTTTCCAAATTTTTCCTCCAATATCAATATTTATCTTAATTTATGATATATAAAATTGTGCATGACTTAAAAATATTATTATTTCCTAAAAAACTTTTATTTAACAAAATAGTAATATATAAATTTATATATATATTTTTATATATGGGTTGCCTCCCATAAAGCTCTTAGTATAACTTCGTCAGCCCAACGTAGCATTGTTTAACTAGAATTAATTAACATTAAAACATCTTTAAATTGCGGTATGTTCCCTTCATATTAATGTTTCAATCGATGTCCATTAACTTTAAATATCTTTCCAGTTTTATGATATTTATTAACAACAGTTCCATAATGATAGAATTTAATCACTTTAATGGGTGCAAACCATCTTAATTTCAGTTTTTCTAGAAATAGCCTCAATCTTGCATTGTATAATAAAACTTCTTATCTAGGTACAAATTTCTTTTTAATAATTTTTTGATCATTCCATATTTTAATTTTGTCTTTGTAGATTTTTGTATTATCAGATGCTTAATTTCTAATCTACTCAAGTTCATTGAGTTCTAATAATGTTTTCTCACCAGCATCTTTTAGATTAAAATTAAATTCCATAACAGCCCAGAATTATTTATGCTCCAATTCTACTAGTAAGTGACATGTTTTTCCAAAAATAAGTTTATATGGAAACATTTCTATAGGAGTCTTATAAGCAGTTTTGTATGAATATAATTCAGTATCAAATCTAGTAGACCAATCCATTTTATAGGGATTTATAGTTTTTGCTAAAATTCATTTTATTTGACGATTTGATAACTCTGTTAGTCTGCTGGCTTGAGGATGATAAGCAGTAAAGAATCTATGCATTATATCATATTTTTTAATCAATTTCTTGATTCTCTTATTGTTAAAATGTGATCCTCCCTCTGTAATAATTACTCTCGGCATTTCATATCTTGTAAAAATAATTTTATTTTAAAATTTAAAAGCACTCCGAGCATCACATCTAGGTACAACATCAGCTTTAATCCATTTGGACATATAATCAATAACAAGTAATATATATAAATTCCCAAATAAAGACATTAATGGTTTCATAAAATCAAATCCCCACACATAAAAAAATTAAAACTCCAATGTGTAATTTAGAGGCATTTTATTTCTTCTAGAAATATTTCCTACTCACTGACATGGATCACATGTTTCATGTTTTAATATATTCATTATATTCATTAACATCTCTAATAAAAGTAGGCCAATAAAATCCAACTTGTAATATTTTATATCCAGTTCTATTGGTTCCAAAATGTCCTCCAAATTCAGAATCATGACATCTTTTAATTATTAGTTGAGTTTCTTCATAAGGCACACACCTTCTAATAATTAGGTCTTTTCATTATTTATATAAATATGGGTCGTCCTAAAAATAGAATTTTGAATCATATATAAATTTCTTAAATTATTGATTCTTAATATCTTGTGGTAGAATATCACTTACAATATAGTTTACTATATCGAGATACCATGTTATATTCAATTCATCAATATTATATAATTGCTCATGAGGGAAATTTTCTAAAATTTCATTTGCAAAATTAGTTAATATTTTTTTTTTGGTTTAGACAATAATCAACTATTTGATTGTCATTTCCATTTTAATCAACTACAATAAAAACAAAGACTTGCAATAAAAGTATCCATCTTATTAATCTTGGTTTAGCTCCTTCTTTTGCATCAAGTATTTGATAGCAAAATGATCTATATTCACTATACATTTGGTTCCAATCAAGTAAGGTTTAAATTTATCAAAGGTACAACAATAGCAAATAACTCACTTTCAGTAGTGGTGTAAGTAATTTCGTATCATGCAGAGTTTTACTAGCATAATATATTACTTTAAAAGCTTTTTTGTGCCTTTGTCCTAAAATAGCTCTAATAGCATAATCACTAGCATCGCACATTTGTCGACACTATTTTTGGTGTGGGGTTTGCCCGTAAGAAGTCGTCAGTGATCGGAATTGAAATCCCGTTGCCCGCTTCGGAAGAACATTTTTAAAAAAATTTGGTTTTGAAAAAGATGAAGTAAAACTGACCTCATAATTTTCATAGTTTAAATGAAAGAGCGCTTTACCTCAAATCCTGTATCTATCCTGAAGGATGAACACAAGAATTGTGGGTGAGTCTCGATCAAATAAACCAAAGAAAGTTATGACATTCGTTTTGGTCTGCGAAACTAATGTATTGGCCGACAAGTTCCCCTATTTAATATAAGGAATTAAATAGGGTTTATATTATGTTTATTAGGATTTACATTTGTGTGAAGCAATCAGCACAAATAACCTTGAAGATGTGAGGATTTAGGTCATGACGAACGACAACCTCGAAATACTAAGGCAAGTTAGGGCTTAGATTGTATAACAAGATTGTACAAATGCCTAAAAGATGTGTTTGAGGATTTATGTTGCACTAGGCAAACAACCTTGATTTCCTATGGCTTTGTTGTTTAAAGCTAGGGAAGGATGTGTTGTTGTAAATCCTCTTACTGTAGAAGATGGTCGGGCTGCCCACCATGTAA
>NW_018164887.1:392600-394314 GCF_001263595.1 Phalaenopsis equestris
ACAATTTAATTTGATTTATATAATTATTTTCATGCAAAAAAGTGCATTTTCACGGAAAATTCTAAAAGATAATCAAGACAACTCCCAATCACTTGAAATTTTAATGTGAGCTACCCCTAGACTAGAAAGTCATTTGACCAAAATTTCATAATTTTTTGATTTTCTTGTTATTTATTAAAATTAATTGAAATTTTTGGGACTTTAATAAAAATAAAATATTTTAAGTGTTTAAAAATAGATTTTTTATTTTTTGAAAATCTCCCTGAGGTTAGAGAACCCAGAGAAATTTATTTTGTATGTTTTTTTATTTTCTGATTTTTGTTTTATTTTTTAGAATTATTTTGGTGAAAATTCTATTTTTAAGCCTTAAAAATCATTTTAAGGTTTAAAAATAGATATCTTTATTTTTAGACCTTGGAAAAATATTCCAATGATTCTTAAGTGTTTAGGAAATAATTTAGAACATTTCCATGGGTTTAATATTTTATGATTTTTTTTATTTTTTAATTATTAAAAATAATTAAAAATAACCTAAAAATCAAGTTTTTATTTTAAATATATTTTTATTTTTATTAAATCCCCCTGATGTTAGAGAACTCAAAAAACTAGATTTGATAATTTTTGGAGTTATATTTTGATTTTTGAAGATTATTTAAGTGTTAAATTTGATGATGATCTTTAAAAATCAACTAAAAATATCAAATGATCTCAAAATCCTTTGAAATTTTTATGGTGAGTTCTCTGGCTTTTAAGTCACAGTAGAGAATAAAAATCAAGTGATTTTAATCTCTGTGTGCTTCAACTTAAATGTTCTACGAAAATTAAGGTTTGCTCAAAACAGTGATGTTTTGATTTTTAAAAATCATGAAATTATTTTCTAAGGCTACTCTGGCCATAGGGAACTTACATGAATTTTTGTAAAATTTTTTAAGCTACTTATAATTTTCTATAATTATTTTAGTATAAAATGCATAAAAAAATTGAAAATTAAGAGTAAAAAATTTGAAAATTAAGAGCTCTGTCTAGAGATCTGCTATGTCTTTGAAAAAATGCTCAAATTGTGCACCTCGACAGAGGCTACAACATATAAAAATTTGGGGTCAAGGTAATAATCCAATATGAATGAAGAATTAAAAAACTTTTAACGCTAATTCACTTTTTAAAAATAATTTATGCATAAAATTAATGTGAAAATAATGTGAAAATAATTTCATATGAATAATTTCATATGATTCTCCTTTGTTCACTGAGCAAGAAGATATTTTTATTTTATTTTTATGAATTTTCTATGCAAAGATATGAATTTTCAAATTTTAAGGGCTATTTTCTCAATTTATTAAATACCCCTATTTATTTATTCAAACCACGAGCTGACTGGATTATCAGATCCATCGAACAGCCACGCGGCGCGCTTCTATTCGACGCCACCTTCTGAGTCAGCTGCCACGCAGCCCGCCATATCGTTCCAGAGGATCATCCGGCTTGATCTCCGCCATTCATTCAATACACGCAAGAATGGACGACATCCATTCATCGTTCCTGATGGCCTTACTCGAGAGCCGTCCAACTTAAAACCTTAATATCTCTCTCGTTTCTTAATGGAGTTTGATGATTTTTTTTAAATTTGATGACTTGAAGAGACGAACACATCTATATGGTAAACATACTATGAAATCAAGCCATCATAAATGGAGAGCTTGCGAAGGCATAAATG
>NW_018164887.1:394554-395297 GCF_001263595.1 Phalaenopsis equestris
AAGGTTAATTTGATTTTGGTGGAGTTTGAAGCAGTTCCCTGATTTTGGGCTCGATAGCTCGATTTTGAGCTCAAAATTGAACTCACAAAGGAGGCTTTGAGGGCAATTAATGGTGGAGCCCTTCTTCTCTGTGCTTGGAGAAGAATTTTGGATATTTTGAAGGAGGTTTTACTAATCTATGGCGGCTCTTCCTTTTTTGGTCATGAGCTTTGTCTTCTTCCATAGCCATGGTCATGGCTTGTTTATAGAGCTAGATCAGTTGGGATGCATGGAAATGAAGTCTAAAGCTCATGATGTGCAAGAAAAATGACACCATAGGAAATTGCCAAGTGTTGGTGAGTAATTTGGTTTTGCATGAAACTTATCCTTTAAGGTTAAAAAAAATACTTACCTAAGGGATAAATATCATGGATAACCCATGGTTAACTTAACTTAACTCTAAGATCTAGAGTTTAGCTAAGGTTAAGCTTGATTGGGAATACCAAGTTTGATTTTCATTATATTTTGGTCATGGGCTAATATGACCAAAAATGGCTTTAGGTTTGTTTATCCATGTCAGTTGGCTCAATTGAATATGGCATTTGGTGTAAGAGACCATGAGGAACAACTTTCATGAAGGGTGAAAGTCATTTTGAGGTCAATTGGTTAATCAATTTGGTGGCTTTTTTAATTTTTGACCCATTTTAAGCATGCTGGGCTAAGTTTGGGTCAAACTTGGGCTAGCAATGGGCTAAGTCCAAATT
>NW_018164887.1:397305-398611 GCF_001263595.1 Phalaenopsis equestris
ATATCTAAGGCAATGCGGTATCGGATATTGAGATCCGTACCTCTAAAAGTTTGATATGAACCATTGCAGTAGAGAAATATCTAAAGCAATGCGGTATCGGATATTGAAATCCGTACCTCTAAAAGTTTGATATGAGTCATTGCAATAGAGAAATATCTAAAGCAATGCGGTATCAGCTATTGCAATCTGTACCTCTAAAAGTTTGTTTTTGTTGAATTAGTGAAAATTTTTTAGAATTTGTGAAGATTAAATGCAAAGATGAGAAAGAATAGGGCGTCCAAGCCTACCCCGAAATGTAGAGATGGGTATAGGGCATCTTGCCTATCCCAAAATGTAGAGATGGGTATAGGGCGTCCTGCTTATCTCGAAATGTAGAGATGGGTGTAGGACGTGCTGCCTATCCCAAATGTAGAAATGGGTATAGGACATCTTCCCTATGTAGATGTGGGTATAGGGCGTCTAAGCCTACCCCAGAATGTAGAGATAGGGGATGAGGCATCCATGCCTATCCTGAAATGTAGAGATGATGAAAATTTTGCAAAATGTAGAGAACGTCCGTACAAGTTCGTACAGTGCAGAATTTTATTGAAATGTCTGTGTAGAGACTCTAAAAAATTTATGAAGGGCAAAATTTTGTTTCAATGTTTATTTCTTTTATTGTTTAATTTGTTTTAGGATTTAGACCCAGTTTCAGACAAGCGCGACAACTAAGAACGAGTCTTTGTCTTTGAAACACGAGGCATGGTGCTTCTCGAAGTATCGTCCACTGACTTAGGATAAGTGTTAGAAAATCACTCACTCTTTAAGGTGCTATCAGAATTATGTTCTTTTAAGACCTGTAAAAGAGGTGTTATCTCTAAAGACACCATAGCTGAAGAGGTTGCAAGTTTGTAGATTTGTTTGTAATAGTTGTCATTTGATTTGTTGCAGATTCTGTAAAGGTTGTTGAAGTTATCTTTGAGAAATCTTTCTGTCGTTCTTCGAGTTGGCGTTGGAGTTGTATTTGCTGAACACTCAAAGATTGGATTAAATCTCCATTAACGACTAATATCATCTTCATTTCTTTAATTCTTTCTTTCTGGGCCTAAGCAGATTTCAAAATTTTGGTCATGTGATCAAAATATTTTTCATTGTCCAGAGATATTTCTAAGCCAATTAATAACCGACCAAAAAACTCAAAATCGTTGAACTTTTTCTTGAATATAATATCCAAAGATTTTTCTTAAGAGAGCATTTTAAGTCTCATTAATTAGGGGAAACTCGAACACCAATTTTTGATTATACGTTCACCTCAAGCTTCTTCTCA
>NW_018164887.1:398654-399262 GCF_001263595.1 Phalaenopsis equestris
TTTTTTCGTGTTTTGTCAAGAATTACTATATCTAATAGAGCATGATTTAAAGATTTTTAATGTCTGCATTTAGACACCAATTTTTTATTATGCTCACCTCAAGCTTCTTCTCGGGGTAATTTATTATTATATATATTTTTTTCTTTGCTCCGTTTGTTTTCTGAGAATTATTATATCTGGTGGATCGTATGTTAAGGATTTTTAATGTTCAAATTCCTCTAACTAAGAACTCTCAAATATTTCTTAATTTGAATTCTAGGATATTATAACTCATTCGTGAGTCAGGACCCAGTCACGTGGCAGGAGATTAAAAAGCTCGTGATATCCCGAGTTAATTACTCGTATTTCCACCACATTATTTTAATTTGAAATTTGCTTAGGACCCAATCTAAATTATTTAAAGTGGATGACTCAGTTATTAGGGCATTAATTTCATTCTCCCCAAAAGTCACAGTCTTATCAAAACATCCAAATATTTCTTTTGAGGTGATCAATATTTTAAATATTGCACAATTTTGAACAAAATAAGTCTTCTTTTTATTAATTGGGGTGAGACGGATGGGGTAGACTAACATCAAACCTACTAATATCCCTTCTTAAACAAAAAG
>NW_018164887.1:399427-400549 GCF_001263595.1 Phalaenopsis equestris
CCTTGAAACTGCAACACTCCTCGTGTCCAGTGAACCTGTGGTATGGGCAATATCTCGGGTGCCCTTTCTTGTTGACCTCGTCAGGCTTCTTTGGCGTGGGCAACCTGAACTCAGGATTCTTGATCAAACTGCGAAACATCTTTTTTGCTGCTTCATCTTTAAAGGAGTATACCCCATTTGATCTAGCGTTCATGATTGAAATTTGTTTTTCGTATGTCTGGTAAGGTCTCTGATGAGACGGTTGTTGAAGATTCTGACGAGAACATCGGGAAGTTTATTGATGTTGTTCAGCCTCGATCTGCAACGATTGCTTTCCTTAGCCAACCACAGCAACTGTTCCAGAATGCTTCTCAAATATATTAGTTGTCATGGACTTTTCATGGGGATCCATGTGTTTGATTTCTTTTTGAAGACTGTTAACCTTGCTGAGTAGCTTCTCGAAGGATTTGATGGTGAGTCCCTTGAGCATGAAAGCTACTGGCCCATGGGAGTAGGATCTCAATCGCATGATGTTTCTGTAGCTGAGGTTCACACTTCATGCTAAGGTTTCTCCACCTCAAAATATAATATACTAGAGTCTCATTAGGCTTTTGTCTTTCTACCACGAGATCTCCAATAGACACATGATGTTGCAATCTCTTTTTACGAACAACTGTTCCAACTCGGCAAATGACTCGACCAAGTCATTGGGCAAGTTGGTATACCAATGTAGTAGTCCTAACGTTCCCAACGACAAACTTTTCAGCACTAGTAGGGTTATTTTCAATCAAAACCTTTGAAGGGGAGAATTTCTCAGCAGATTTCAAGTTGAACTCTACGATAGGCTCAACTGACTTGTCTGTTTCAAGCTTCATTACTGTGAAGACAACCTTCCCGAACTTGACTCCAATATCATCAAACCCTTGTCCAAACTTAATAACTGCCAGGTCTGGCAGTTCATCCCTATTGACAACAAACTCCATTCTAGAGGCAAAAGAAAAGATCAACCTTGGCGAAGACATTGTCCCTTGCATTTGAAGAATTTCTGAAAGTTAGCGATGTCCCATGTTTTATAGTTTTGAAAAAAGTACTCAAACTGACGCATTTGTCTTATAAACCGGGCATTCTAAATTTTTTTTTTTT
>NW_018164887.1:400717-401858 GCF_001263595.1 Phalaenopsis equestris
AAATCAAACCCCGAGGGGGAAGGAAATGCAAAATTTAGGAGTTTTAGGACCCAGCGCGGGACCTACATAAAAGCAAATCCAATCCCGAGGGGAAAAGGAAGTGAAAATTTTAGGAGTTTAGGACCCAGTGCCAGACCTAGAAAAGCAAAATTATCCCCTGAGGGGAGACAGAAATGCAAAGTTTAGGAGTTTTAGGACCCTGCGCGGGACCTATAGAAAAGGAAAATTTAACCCAAAGGGAGGAAAGAAAATGTAAAGTTTAGGACCCAGCGCGGGACCTACATAAAAGCAAATCCAATCCCAAGGGGAAACGAAAATGAAAATTTTAGGAGTTTAGGACCCAGTGCCAGACCTAGAAAAGCAAAATTATCCCCTGAGGGGAGACAGAAATGCAAAGTTTAGGAGTTTTAGGACCCTGCGCGGGACCTATAGAAAAGGAAAATTTAACCCAAAGGGAGGAAAGAAAATGTAAAGTTTAGGACCCAGCGCGGGACCTACATAAAAGCAAATCCAATCCCAAGGGGAAACGAAAATGAAAATTTTAGGAGTTTATCGGTCATCAGAATTGAAATCCCGTTGTCCGCTTCGGAAGGACATTTTTAAAAAATTTAGTTTTGAAAAAGATGAAGTCAAACTAACCCAATAATTTTCATAGTTTAAATGAAAGAGCGCTTTACCTCAAATCCAATATCTATCCCGAAGGATGAACACAAGAATTGAGGATGAGGCTCGATCAAATAAACTAAAGAAAGTTATGACAACTGTTTTGGTTTGCGAAACTAATGTATTGGCCGACAAGTCCCCTATTTAATATAAGGAATTAAATAGGGTTTATATTATGCTGAGTTCGGGAAAAACTTCCTATAAGGGCAAGCCCCTATAGTTAATTACATCATAGATAACTGAAGTTACCTAAGAATACTCTCGATAAAAATCAAGGAAAATTACATTCAAGGAGTTCAAATGGTAAGAACATTTCAAAGATATTAGACTAAGAAGTGTGAAGTGGATTGGTTCAAATTTGGAACATTTTGTTTTGGAGTCCAAAGGAGGAAACACTAGAGGATGTCACGGATCCGAAGGAGAACTTCAGTGACTTCCCAAGCTATCCTATTATTTGGCTTCAATTTAGGAGAAATCA